>NW_026557987.1:10505063-10610063 GCF_026930045.1 Uloborus diversus | reverse complement strand
CAAAACGAGGGGGAGGGCGTAATTGCCCACCCTCTAAATTACAAACCTTAGTAATTTCCGATCCCTAGCAAATATCTGGAACTGGGCTCTTAACATTAATGTTCATTCAACTCTATTGTGAATGTCATTTTAAAAGTGCTTTTTTTCCCAGTTCGATTTTTTTGGGAAAAATTAAAATAAATATTTTGATCATCTTATCTGAAACACATGGTTTGCACTATTTTTCATCTCTAATCATGAAGTTAAGAGAGCTGAATACTACCCAAATAAATATTTTATACAAGTAATGTAATTGAAAAAGTAGTAACAAATAAGGAATTAGTAGAAGAATCTGATAAAATAAAACAGCAAATGAAGTAATGATTTGATATTATTATTTTTTTATTACAGATACATTCAATTAATGATAGAAAAAAGGTTATATATTCATTATGGGCATCCTTAAAATGTGGGACTTGGAGATTGTTTGACAAGTTTTTCTGTAAAAGTCCGTTAGAACACAAATAATTATACAGGAATCGAATGCTAAATATGGAACCTGCTTACGAACAGTGAAAGTAATTTTGAATGACTTACTTATGCTCAAAATTATTTCCCTCCTGCGCTGAACGTTATTATTAAATTCATATTAAAATTTAATTTAACAAGTCCAAATTTGATATTTCAAAATCCGTTCAACGATTTTACCATGGCTGTGGAGTCGGAAGTAAAATTGCCGACTCTGACTCCTGAATTGAAACTGATTTTGAAACATTCAGTAAATTACCGCCCATTAGCCAGGGCTTAAGCAAAAATACGTGAAATACACCGCCAGCTCAGTCATTTCCAGCCGAGGACTGCAGTTTCGTGCTTATTAGCACTCAGTTAGTGCTAATAAGCACGAAACTGCAGTCCTCGGTTGGAAATGACTGAGCTGGCGGTGTATTTCACGTGATTTTGAAACGTCCGACTCTGGCTTTTTTTATTATTTATTTATTTTTTTCCAAACCCCTCTTCCTCGTGATAAGGAGGGAAAACCCCTAAACAGAGATTGAAATATTAATTCCTTTTTATGAAATTTTCGTGTGTTTTTTTTTTTTTTTTTTTTTTTGTAAACCTAAGATATATACAACGCTAGAAACTCAACTTGAAAATCAAATTATCCAAAAGCTGCGATTTCTAAAGTGAGATTACTTAAAAATCCTATTAAAAAAAATTGAATAGGATTAATTTGCTCCCCTTTAATGTTTAACAAACAGATGCTGATCAAACCCTGTGCTTTCAATTTTTTAAAGCTGTAACTTGAGGGATTTTTTCTTTTTTTGAGCAATAACATTGATTTTTGTTCTCACTTGGCGGTTTTGGCGTCCCATCATTTTATTCCCCCCCCCCTCCCGTCCTCTGCAGCACCATCTTGGATCGGCCCCTCCCGATGCTGCTAATCTAGCGGAAACCGTTTCCAGGTTGCATCAATATCCTACACACAAACACACACACGCATACATACACTACATACACAGACACCCCAACACGCATACACACTACACAGATATACCCACACACTCATGCCTGCACACAGACACGAACACACACGCCTACATATACACACTCGTGATTGCGAAAAATATAATTTGAATTCAAGGTGTCAAAATTCAAATTTATTTAATTTTTTTTTTTGGTTAGTCAAAAAACATTTCTTGACAGAGGGCGGTAATCCCCCCTCCCGGGTGACACCCATCTGGTGGGTACTACCTCAACTTAATCTCAGAGTATATAAAAATTGAAATATTTTAATTCTGAAAATTTTCACCAATAATATCCCCCTAAATCTTACGTCTGGAGCAAATTTTACCCAAAATGCGGCAGTATACAGCTTTGTACGAATAGCTTTTACTATACCTATACATTTCATGGCTCAATTTTTAATTTTACTTTTATTGGCAGATTTAGAATTAACCTTAATAAGAAGATTTTAGGACTAGCTACAATTATTGAGTGTTGTAACCAAGAAATCATGTACTGATTTTATTTTGAACTTTTTAGTGAGAAGCAAGTTTTCTTAGTTAAAGTCTTTAGATTAAAAAAAAAATTTATATTTTGTTGGATCTTTTAGATTTGCGCTTTCGGGATAAACAAACACTTATTTTAATTTACGAAGCACCCACAGAAGTTTTCCAACTCGCTCAAGCGATTCATACATTCCTTTTACTATCTTGTAACTGAGATCGAGGTAGAAAATATATTATCATTTTTATTTGAAAGTGATTACTTAGGAAATGTTAGGCAACAAAACTGTTTGCTGACAGTTCCTATCACTTACATAAAGTTAAAAAATAAGCAAACTAGGAGACGACGTAGGTAGCTGTTATAGTCCAAGAGCCCAGAGGGCTGCCAGACATAACTTTTTTTCTAAGTAACAAAATGTGTCGTTCAGAATAGAGTTAGCATGTACTTTGAACATATACGTGTTTATTAACTTGGACCCAGGGCTCACTCACAGCGGCGTTTTAACTGTGTTTGGGCCATATGATTGGTCTGGCAGCTTGCAAAATGTTTTGAAATAGTTCCCTGAGTAACATAATATAAAAATTGAGACTTAGAAAATAAGTGAGGTTATCACTGTTTTTGCGTACATTCAGTTCCCAGTACCTGCAAATTGGCCCGCAGACCAAGTTAATAAACAGCGTATGTTGAAAGTACATGCTAACTCTATTCTGTCCTACACATTTTGTTACTTAGAAAATAAATTAGGTTTTGCTGCCCTGGGCTCTCCGACTATTACTGAAAGCTCGATAAACAATCAAGCAAGCTGGTTGCCACAATGACAAGCATTTTGTTTTTTTGTATCATGTAATCAAATTAATAGGCAGTTTTTAAAAAAATTCAAGGAGAGTCAGTGAAAATTAAAGAAATAAATAAACCAAGAGTCGGAGTCGGCATGTTTTCGGCGAAGTAAGTAGCACGTCGGCGACCAAAACAAACTATGCATTAAAACCTTAATCAAACCTTGTAAAGGAAAATATTCAAAGAACTTACCATAAGAAAAGAAAAACTTATTTCAGAAATAGTCAAAGAGAAAAAAATAATCGATTTGTTTTTGTACTCTTATAGGAGGGGGCTTCATTTATGAATAGGAGCACTAATGCTCAATATATTTTTTGAGCAATCACGATTGCTTATTGCTTTCATTTGACTATCCTTGACGTTACGGTTCCTTTTTACTTTCTTCTATATCTAATATATAGAAGAAAGTATTGGATTCGTGCAAATTTTCGAATTTCGAATTTTGACGGATTCGAACGTTTTGAGGTGTGCTGAGTCCATTTCGACCATTTTTGGAAAATGTCTGTCTGTCTGTGTGTGTGTGTGTATGTGTGTGTGTGTATGTGTGTCACGTCTGTGTGTGACCAGTTTTTTGTGGTCGCTCTACAACAAAAACTACCGCATGAAATCGAACGAAATTTAGTACACATATGTGCCCCTATGTGAACTTGTGCCCATTAGTTTTTGGCGCGAATTCCTCCAAGGGGGGTGGAGCAATGGGACGTTTTTCGAGTTACGCGTGCTTGCTATTCCTCAGGAAGTAACTGGCGGAATCAAACAAAATTTGGTCCATATGTTGGTATTAACAGGAACAGGTGCTGATTCAATTTTGGTGTCAATAACTCAAACGGGGGTTGAGCTGCAGAACGTTTTTTGTCGTCAATTGTGACTGCTGTATCTCAAGAAATAATGAACGGAATGATAGAAAAATTTATCGGCAAGTAGCCCTTAGTGGGTATAAGAGCTGATTTTATTTTTGTGTCAACAGCTAAAAAGGGGGTAACGCAATCACCCGTTCTTTTTTTCCATTTTGAGTGCCCTATCTCAAGAAGTAATACTACGTTCTGGTTGAAATTTGGAATATATGTGAATCCATATGTAAACAGGCTTTGGTTCAATTTTGACGCCGATCGCTCCAAGAGGTGTTGATTTTTTTTTTTTTTTTTTTTTTGCGAATAAAAATATTTTTATTAATGCAACAATAAGAAAGATAAATCGTAATAGATTGTCGTCTGCGTATTTCTTATTTCTCGTGATTTTAATTGTATGGAAATGATAGGAAATATTATCTCAATGATTTAAAATTTTGAACTGTTGCCGTCTTATGTTTGTTAACAAATAAAATATTTGTAATTAATTCAAGCAAGGCTTTTAAAATAACTTTCAATTTTCGCTCTTTGCTTTGCTTTTGCAATAATTCAGACATTGGAATGGTCGTCAAGTTTTTGCATGTGTAATTTTGTTTTTGTTGGGAATATTGCTTCCTCGTCAAGCATGGGGAGGGATCAGAAAAAAAAAAGAAAAATATAGAAGAAAGTTTCGTGATGGCCACAACATACTAGTTCAGCTTGGACCAGGGCTGCAGCACCACCGTCCACCCGCGGCGGCGCGGCTGGTCCTGAGCACCGGAATCCACTTTTGCTGGGCGGTGGCGTCCATGTCCTACACACTCCCCTACGTGCGCTCGCCTTTACACACATAAGCCTACACACACAACTATACACACGTAACCACCCAGGAGGAGGGACATGCTTGGGGGGGGGGGAGCCGTTTCTAGAAACAATAACTCTAATCAGTAGTCTTGTCGCAACTCGTGATTGCGAAAAACATAATTTGAATTCAAAGTTTCGGAATTCAAATTAGAATTTTTTTTTTTTTTCCCTTTCTCTTTAAAGCACGAGTGACGCCATTGGCGGAAAAAAAAAATCAGAACTCAGAATAAATGGCTCCTTCTCTCCATTTAGACATGGAGCAACAAGAGTGAAGAATTTGTGACATACCGTTTGGCAACGGAATAATTTTGTTGTTCACTGCGGTTGCGTCAAGCGTGTTTACGGCGTGGGGGCCGTGGTAGCCTGATAGGTAGGGCATTGGACTCGGGGCCGGAGGGGCTCGGGTTCGATCCCCGCTGGTCGAAGACCCACCGTCGTCATTAAAGGGGACTGGGCGACGTTAAATATGCTCGTGGTCTCAATGTCCTCCAAGTGAAACGATACCTCTGGGGGTGCTAGTACCAGGTAGCTATTAGCTCTTGGACTAGTTCTAAATTCTCATTAACTGTTCGATCCGGTGATGGTGCTGCCATCTATCGGTATATAAAATAATGGAGGCAAGGCACTAGTATGCAGACCTCGACATAAATACAGTTGAAGTCAGTTGTGACTCTTGAATAGAATAGAATAGAATAGTTTACGGCGTGGACTTTTGAAAGAGGTTGTGGTCGTTTAAAGTATTTCTGCTTTTGCATTAGTTTTAACAACTCGCAAAGGGTTTTCTTTGATTGGAGATCTCTTATTTTCCCTACAGCTAGCGTGTCAGCCCAATATGCTTCTCACCAAACAACTAATATCCGACTCGCCGAGCCGAAGAGCTGGCATAACAGAGACACTGGTTCTATAGACAGCAATCTGCGAGCTTCATCCAGGATATCGGTCTAAAACTTCAAATGTATCCTTTTTTATTGGTGTAACCATGCTATTTGGTGATGTTTTGTTTTGCAGTTTATTTATGTCTGGGATTATAGAAGATTTTACTCTTAACAGTATTTCATGTGATTTAAAACACGTGACGATCTCAAAGACGCCATTTTTATAGTCTAGTTTCAACTGATTGATGAACGATAGGGTGCGTTCATAAAGTCGAACGCGTTAGCTAACTGGTCGTTCAGAAAGTGTAACTCGGTTAGTTTCGTGAAGCGAAATTCTTAACGAAGCTCACGAAGGAAAGAGGTGGTTTGCTCAGTTAGAAAACATGGCGGCGCCCAGTGCATGCAATGTTTATGTTTTTAATGCGATATATGTGCGGTTTATAATGAGTTTATTGTTGAGCATATGAAATCTTGTAGCGATAAAACATCAAGGTTTACAGGATTGAGAAAATTTCAGTAAAAGAAATCGAAATAAATACTTCATGCTTTAATTACTCATTTGCTGTAGACAACTATGACACAAGATAATAATAATAATGCATTTTGAATTTTACTAGCCCTTTCCTCCTTTTTTGCCTCTTTCAGGCCTCAAAAATCGGGGGAAAAATACGATTTTTTCAAATTTTCGGTCTCCGATTTCTATTTTTCTCCGTCGAATCTTCATCCTCCCCGATATCTGCCAAAAACGTATGTTTTGGAGTCATGCTAACGATGTCAAACACGTGCTGTGCCGAAATTTGCATGCCTCGTTTGAGATTTCAATCTTTTTGCATCTTGCAAGTATTTCAATTATTTTTAATGTTGGGTGGTTTTTCACTATATGCTACCTTATATCTGCTTATTTTATTCATCATTTCAATAATATTTTTATTTCTTTAATTTATTTTGGAAAACATGCACAAGTCAATCAAAAAATGTGGCATATCACCCACAGTCTCGAATTTTATTGAAACTTGCATGGTTACTTTTTTTGTGTGTTTAAGAAAGTAAAAAATATTTATGGTGAATCTCAAACCATTTAGGCTTTACAGCCTGTTAAAAGTTTTGAGATTTCATGATTAAATGAGGTGGCTGCGAGTTGTTCTTTTGATTCCGAAATCATATCAGGAAGTTTTTAAAGACAAATTTTGGATTCCAATGCAAGGGAAAAGATAACCAGTCGTTTATATACATATGTATTTATTTATTTTCAATTCTTACTATGAAAAGAATGTTCTATCACATAAAGAAATTTTAGATTTTCTCTCCCTTGTAAATTTTTACTTTACAAACAGACCTAATTTTAAAATTTATGTTCTCACTATAACACTATTTACTCACTTTAACACTATAAACTCAAATGTTTTTAATGAAAAAAATGTATTTTTCCGAAAAAAATGTATTTTTCCCTAAAAATATGAAAAGTTGACACTATTGTTTGATGCAGCCAAGATTGACCTCTGACTCCCCCAACCCTTTGTTCAATAACTCAGGGGTTAGAAACTGTTGCCTCTTTTTCAAAATTTGGATTTGGTACAATGCAGCAAACTAAAAAATTATTACTTATACTAATTAAAAACGTATTACCTTTAAAACTGGTAAGTTAGCCATTTTTTATTGAATTTTTGAATATCATGGCTTCCAGGTTCTATTTTGATCCGGTTTTGGATATCATCCCTTTTTCGAAATATTTTTTGATTTCCTCCTTTTTGCTCTCTGACCACTCTCATCCCTGATAACATGAAGGAGCTTCATGTTAATAAATAAATAGATTATTAAAATAATAAATAAAATGAGTCGAGTTAGGGTAGCATATAATAAAACACTTCAAAACTTTCTAAATAATTCAAATATTTTCAGGATGCAAAAGGATTGAGTTTTCAAACAAGATACGCAATTTTCAGCGATGGACGTGTTTTAGTCATTATTGTTTTGTTGCCATGTTTCCAAAACATACAATTATGGAGAAAATTGCAGTGGAGGAAGACCGAATGGGGGAAAATAAGAAAAAGGGGAACCAAAAATGCTAGAAAAGTCGGAACCTTTTCAGGTTTAAAAATGAAATTTCTGCGGAAACTGCCATTTTCTACAAATATCTTCCAATTCAAGATAGAATTTTGCACAATTCCTGCAGATTTCTTCAAAATTCAAAGTAAATCAAAAGTTCCTGCAGATAACTTGTCGAATTCAACATTTTTCGCGAGGTTTTTGCCAAGTTATTGTAATTTCCGAGAATTCTAGGTTTTTTTCTAATTTAAAGAAATCAGCAGGATTTGTGCAAAATTCTGTCTTGAGAAAAGATATTTGCAGAAAATCTGCAGTTTCTGCAAACATTTCACAGAAAACTAGAATCTATGCAGAAATTTTCTGCATAAATTCTAAGTTCCTCTCACATTTCAACAGAATTGTTCTGCAGCTCAGGCATCTGTTCTGTGACATACAATGTTTCAGCTATTAGTTTTTTCATTGTAAATCAGCTGCGCTATTTTTTAGTGGAATTGAAATTTGATTTGTGAGGATTTAAAAAACTAAATAAAATTTAAAGGTAAATTTCCAAAAATATAAAGATGAATTATCTGGAATAGTTAAGGGATTTTGAAGAAGAGATGTTTGTTTGTCAAATTTTTGATTCATAAACCAGTATGAAGCTTCTATCAATTTTTTTTTTTTTTTGCTAAGTTGGAAATTATATAAATTTCTAACGGCTTTGTGAATGTTTTAATTTAATTGGCATTAGTTGTATGTTTTAATTTAGTCTGCAGGCCTATCGGTGTACATGCAATTGTGTTAAGAGAACATATTCTTGGCTGACATCTTTTTCTAGTATATGTTCGGAGCTTTTACAAGACTGCCGTGCGCAAAAGTGGTATCTGCAGCCGAGTTCAAAATGAGAAATTCCCGTTTAAAGTTGTGCGTCTCTATGTATTTGATTCGGGTGAAACTTTTTCAGAATTTTTTTAAAAATTTTTCCCGTTGACAAATTTGACTATGAAACATTGTATCAGGGTAAAATATGTGACAAAGAACTACCTGGTGACAATAACTAATTGTAACAAAAGGTGCAGATACGACAATTGTGCTTAGCACAGCAGAGGAGTGGTAGCAATCTACATGCAATCTCAGTATTCTTTTGTCACAGCAGTTGGATACGCCTTTTGTCTAAAATTAGTTCTAACCCTTAAGAAATAGGCCCCTAGTTGTCCATCCAGTGGTCAATCGGCCATTTCCCAATTATTATTTTTAATTATTTTATTCAAATTTTAAAGATAATTTCATGTTTGTTTTTGAAACCTTATGCAAAAGTTGTGAAACAAAAAAAACTAAAGTTGTTGTGTTATTTAATCTTGGCTATAAAAAATGAACTAAAGTTGATCCTTATTTTCTAAAATAATGCTTTAATTATTCTTATCAATTATATTAAAAAAAAATCAGATCAGTGTCCCCCATTGGTACCCCCTTTATTACCCCTAATTAAAAGGGGTCACTCCCTTTTTATTTAAATTGAAATCAAGCATATCTAAAAAAAGGGTAAGGAGGTTATACTTCATAAAGTGTGTAAATTTTTAGTATGAATTAGATGAAAAAATGTCTGCCCAGGTCACCAAGTTTCTGGCCGAATGCATTGATGAATAAAAAATTTAAACCAACCTTCAAGAACCTTTCTTTTTTTTTTTGTTACTTGAATATTTTTTATTTTCAAATTCATTGCGTTAAAATTTTTACATTTACAGCAGTATAACTTTTTTCAGGCAACCACACATACTTTCTTAATGGAAATTTATCGTAGTTAGCTTCAAAATTTTTTTTCAAGATGTGTTAAATTTTCAATTTTTCCAGAACTTTTCCACGGCTGCTCTTTTCCTGGCGATAAAAGTAGAAGATCAAGTGAGGAAGCGAGAAGTGGTCATCAGGTCTGCTCAGGTCATCCAAGATGCTCATGTGGTGTATCATAAACGTGCCTCTCCCCTTGATGTCAGGACGGATGTAAGTATTTACTTTCCAAAGCTGATTCTTCGGTTTGCTTTTTCCTATTCTTTCTGAACTGTGAAGACTGTTGAGTGTTTTGCTTTTTAAGTAAATCATGGATCTTTGCAAAAACTTTAAGTAAAATAATGTAGGCTCCAAATAAAGAGTTATATGACGATAACTAATTTATAGAATCCCATTCCAGGCCCAATGCAGAATTTTATAACCCACACAAAAAAATTATAAAATCAGTACTTTGACGAAAATAATGTATGATAAAATCAATCACCTTCATGAAAATAATTTTGAAACTCGGCATATTTTCAAATGCATTTTTTTTTAAAACTCTTGTGTTGTTACAAAAACCTTAATTTTAAAATTGATAAATTAACAACTTTTTTAAGGGTTTTTTATGACTATGAAACATTGTATCAGGGGGGTGTATTTTAAGGGTTTTTTTTTTAAATTTTTCACCAAAAATGTGCTCATGCAATCAGAATGAAAATTTTCAACATCTGTTTCTGGGTTGTCATTTTTATCAAAATTTTCCGGAGTGTACACAATACGAAACGCATTGAGCTAGTGAATGCCAAGCTATTTTTTACATCCCTCGTGTTTTTTGCTCTGCCTCCAAACACAAAAAAAGTATTTGAATATGATTATTATAATCTTTATTTATATATATTAGACTAATTAGAAATGACATTACAGTTTTTGATGTAAAACTTAGGTGGCTCAAATTTCCATTTACAAAAATTAGAATGTTGATTAAAAATGATCAAAAATATCAAAAAAAAAACTATACGAATGAAAAAAAAACCCTAACAAAAATAGGTAGTAAGGTAAGACTCTTGGGTTTGCAAATGTATTTTAAGTAGAAACATACAGTTCTAATATTTTCCTTTCAGAAATAGATTTTTATCTTATTTTTCATGACCTAGATAAGATACGACGTAAAGGATTTTTAATACAGTTTTCTTTATCACAAAAACTGAAGGTCTCCTCCTTTTGTAATTAAGCTACAAACTAAATTTATTTTTGGTATCTTCATTTCTGTAAAAATGATGTCATGGTTCTGTTTCATTATCAACAGTACTGTTGCAAATAGTATTTACTCCCAAATATTGCTTGTTTTTTCTCTAGAGTACGAAAAATTCTCAATAAAAGCTGATTTTATGCTTTCATGTTATGGTTTTGTCTATGTGTATTATTTTTTGGCTCCATTGCTGTTGAAAAGAATAATTTGTGTTCTCTTGAGAATCAGAAATGTATTTTAAGATTTGGTCCAAAGTAACTTCAAGTAACACCCCAAAATCATATTTAGGGGTGTTACTTGAAGTTGTATGATTTCTTGATGACATTTAACATAATAAACTTCTTCTTTTATCATCTAACAATTTGTATGTAACATTTTTGATTTATCCATTCATGTGAGCTAATTGTACTCATCGAGTGCTGAACACTACATAAAGTTAAAAGAAATCAATGCCATAACCTAAAATCATTTTTATATCTTTATTTTTACTGTCTGTGTATTCATTTATTTTTTTGTTTACTGTCTGTTTTGTTAATAAGTTTTGCTTGTTTTTGAGATTGAATTTTACGTGTTACTTATTCCTAATGCTAACTATTATAAGGGGCGTCCCAAAATTAACGCAAGATTTGAATTTACCGCCGTTTTTGCAGTACTTTGTTGACAACCTTAAATATGAACAATTTGACAGCTGAAAGTTTAGGGTTATTAAAAATGGAGCGTTATATGATACAAAAACGCGTTTTCATTATTGAAATAGCATTTCAAAAATTCTGAAAATTAAGGCTGCTTAAGCACTTAATGTTATTGGCGCTCGAAATCGCAACACGGTAATGCAGGGGTGGTTGTGGGCTTGTCGACATAGACCTTTGAATTCAAACAACCCCATAAGAAGAAATTTAAAAATGTTAAATCACACGATCTAGGGTGCCAATTCTGATCACCGAAATGAGAGAGTATGCGACTAGGAAATGCCTTATGCAGTCATTGAAATGTTTCACTCTCTCTAGCTGTATGGTACAATAACACCCCATTTTTACTAACCCTAAACTCTCAACTGTCAAATTGTTCTTTTTTCATGGCTGCCAACAATTTATGGAAAAAATGGTGGCAAATTCAAATCTTGCGTTAATTTTGGGACACCCTTTATAAAGAGTGAAAATGAATCATGGACATTATCTAATTTATATTATTAGAAATCGTTTTACTTCATTTATATTTTTTATTTATTTTTTTATTGTACTTATTTATTTTTTAAGGGTTTTTTTTTTTTTCACGTTTTCATTCTGTAAAGCTATAGATTTTTGTGTTATATTTTCCCCCTTACTTCATTTTAGAGATAATAAGTTTTGGTTATGTATAGCATTGTGCTTGTATCTGGAAAAATAAATGTTGTCAGAACAGCATAAATAAAAGAAAATACTCTACAAAATAACGGTTGAAATTTAGACACTATGCATTTGCTGCAAAAGTGTTTGCTGCATTTGTTGGCAAAAGTGCATTTTGTCTCCCAAAGAATGCTCCAAAATGAATTAAGTAAACAAACAACAAATTTAAAAAAAAAAAACTTAGAATGTAACGTCTTGTTTGATTACGAAAATGTAATATTGTTCTATAAAAACGTTTATGTGTCAGTGTCAATACATTATTATTTTGCATCATTTCATGTTGCTCTTTCTATGTTACTTAGTTCTGTTCCGCTCTCATGTCGCAATGAAAAGGTTCAGCTGTAGAGTCCATAAAAATAAGATTTTCTAGATCTCATTCCAGCAAAGAATAAAATAAAAACTAGGCTATCATTGTTAGTAGTTATCCCGTAATCAGTGAATTTAATTATGGGGCTATCAAGCCCCATGGATTTTTAGCCCGTCGCCCTGCAGCAGAGTGTCTTGAAGTGTTTTGCAAAAGCTGATTAAACAAGTCCTGCAAGATATGCGAGCATAATTCGTATGCGATAACATACTTGCAATTTATTGGCTGCTTAGTACTTCCTGTAAGTGTCCAAAGAAAGTTGGCAGTTTTTTAGGCCAAATATTTATTTACATGTATCATAACTTTAAAAAGACTTCATACATGTGAAAATTCATGAATTTTTCGTAGCTGTTTATGGCACTAGCTGTAGGATCGCTGACAAAATACCAGGCCGACCAAAGTTTACCTACTGATTCGGGTGTATTTTAATCCGCCAGATAGGATGACTTGTCATGCTTCTTTCACAGGGCTCTTCAAAGTCAACACAGACTCCAGGTCAAAGCTGAATCTGGTATTTTCGATGAAGATTTGGCTCTTGTAAGAAGATAACTTATTCCCATGGCATACTTGCAAACTCTACTGTTTTTAACGGGAGGCTCCCGTCTTTTGCTCCCATCTCCCGATTTCCCGTTTTTTAAGATTTTCTCCCGTTTTTTCAGTCAATCATCAAAAAGTTTCACTTTCTTCTCAATAGATAGCGTCCCTTTCTAGTCTACCAATGTCAGGGAATAAGAATTTTTCCAATTAATAACTCGGTAAGTAAAAATTAATTTTTTGGAAGCTTTCCACATTGCATGTTCAACGAAGCACGTGCTCTGCCAAAAATTGCAGCAGATTTCAATCTTTTTGCATCTTGAAAATATTTCAATTGTTTTGAAAGTTTGAAGTTATTTTAACATGTGTTACCCTATACCTACTAATTATATATATTATTTTTATTATACATTGATTTTTTTTTTTTTTTTTCGGATTTTAGGAATTAAATTTTGGTAGCTACTTTTCTAGAAGAGACTGGAGAATGTACAGAACTTTAAGCAAGTTCTGTATTTATTATTAGGTTTTTCCTTTGCAGTATGTTTTTCTTGCTGCTACCAATTAGCTCACATCTGCGAGAAATCCCCATTTCAATTTATGTTCATGTTATTTAAAAGCACAAGTAATAATTATGTTGTGAAGATATGTCGCTAGTGAATCACCTATATACCTCTAGTGGAATCTCCTGTTTTTTTTTCTTCGAAGGTTGGCAAGTATGCCATGGGAAACCAGGGTTTAAGCTGGGTTCAAAAGTTCTTTAGCATAAAAGCTAAAATTAAGGGAAAAGTTTTAGCAAAATGCTAAAAAATGTTTACATTCTCATATTTTCTAAATGCCTCTGTGTTTCATCTCCAGTTGAAAATAATTGAAAATTTCTTCTATGATATCTTTAAAGCAATAAGTACAGCAGCATTTTTTAAACATAAAATAAAAGTCTTGGATTTTGCTTATCATTAAGAAAACGTATGTTTGGTTTTTAGAAAATTGCACTCTCTTCCTCCTAATAATGCAGTTTTTGAGGGGACATAATGCCGGATGAGACAAAGTATTGAACTTGATTGTAATTTAAGCATCTTTGCTGAGATTTAAAGATTAAGTTGACTATCGACATGCGTGCTTCCTGTCTTGGATTATAAGTTTCCTTTTTTTTTTTTAATTAACTTATTTTTTAGTTGAGCAAAAAAGCGAAAGTGCTTTGCTTTACTTTCGCAATTGAGATAGTGTTTTCGCATTTTGTGAAAAATGCGATCGTAGCAAAAACCCTGTGGGAAACCGAAAGGTCCAGATGTTTGGGTCCCATGTCCATATTCGAACGTGGGTCCTTTTCTGAAAGCAGAGCTATTCCCGAGGCCACACGTCTGAATGTTTGAGGTATTGGCCTCAGGTAGTGGATTGGTACTAAAGTACATGTCCTTTTCAGAAGTCTAACAAAAGAGTTAGGAATTCTTAATTTCATCCACTCCTGGTTCTTTCTTTTTATTCAATCATTTGCAGAGGAGATTTCTGCAGCTTGCATCATGAAGCTTAGCACTTTTCCACCTTCTGCTTCCTCTTCTGTAGTTGGGGTAAGCCTAACCTGGCAGCACTGTGAAGGCTACACAGCTCCTGATCACAGCATTACAACGCAGCAAGGTTAGGTTTGCCCCAACTTTAGGGATTTTTCGATCCGAGAACCCACCCTTCTACCGCTGGGGTTACTTGCCGACAGAACAGATCGAGCCGAAACTAATTCTCCCTTACTATCTTACAGAAACCGATGGTCTAGCGCTGCCGAAGAGCTTTAAAGGCTGAACGCTTTTAAATCTCTTCTGATCTGCTCGACCGACTCTGAAATGATGAACCGATGGCATGCGATCGATTCGCCTATCTGAACCGATGATGAGCGAAGATAACGATGATGATACCTGGCAGATTTGCCAATCGACCAAACCGATGATTGGCCACTAGCCATGATGTCGTCCACAGACTGGGTTAACTGTCCGATGTGGCGATTCCCACTGCAAGTTTGAACTTTCATAGAAGAACATTGATGAGGTTAGTTTGATATTGATGAAGATACACATCACGCATAGAAAATCGTTTGGAAAGTATGAAAGTAAGTAAATGACTCATATTAAAAATGCAGTTTAACATTAATTTACATAATACCGTAAAATCCCAAAAGTACCCCCCCCCCTATTTTCAAAACAAAACTTGTTGATTTCAAAAGGGGGGGGGGGTTATAATCGAGATTTTTCTGAAAATTTACCTAGTCAAAATAATTGTTTTTAGTAGTGTTAATTTTAAAGTACAAAAAAGAAATAAGTAAATAAGAGTTAATATTAATGAAAAGAGCGAAATTAATTAATAAAAACCTGTCATAATTTCCTAGTAGTAATAAATTGCATGAGGGTGCCTTTTTTTTTGCAAACGAAAGGATTTTGCACCTTAAGTTTGCAGAACCCCTATAATTTATCGCTTGAAAATTCATTATGTACTGAATGAAATAAGGTTACAGTAAAAGAAGCAAAAACTTAATGTTCTTGTTTCAGAATAGCAGCAAAAATCACAATCACGGCCGCAAATTCGTTACGAAGATCGTAATTTCGAAAACTGAGCTTTACAAAGTTCGCGAACACAAATCTCTTACTCGATTTAGTAAAATTTACATTTCTAATGATCCTAAACTCGTTCAATTTCATTATTTCTCCTTTAAAAAAAGGTTACTTTTAAGTTTTGCGCTACTTTTTAAGCAACACGTTTCCAAAATGGCGTCATGGTTTTAAAATGGCGTCGTGTTGAAGATCGTTCAGTTTCACAAATCAGAACAAAAATTGCTCCTTCCACAAAACAAAAATGAATAAAAAGCAGTACAATCGTATAAATTTCTTTTGTAATACATATGAACAAAAAAAAAAGAGTCTAGACATTTTGGAAGGAATAAACCGTGGAGACCATTTTTTTTTCTCATAATTTTCTCTAATCTAATTCTCTATTCTCGTTTAAATCATTGTGTTTTCTTTCTTTTTTTTTTGAAAAGCAAAACTGCACATGGAGGGGGAAACTAAACCTTTGTAAATGCTTTCCAAGTAAAGCAGAAAATGTTATCCTTCTTTTTTTGGAGGGAGTGGCAAATGAGATGATCTGAAAATTTTCAGGTGAAGAGGGGGGGGGGGGTATATTTAGGATTTTAAAGTGATTTCAGTTTTCACAAAAAAGGGGGGGGCTATAATCGATAGGGGGTTACTTTCGGGATTTTACGGTAATTAAATGTAACATTATCATTTTAGTCAACAGGTTACGTATCTCAATTCAAGTAAAATCTCGTTACAGCAAATTCCAAAACCACTAGAATGCCTATTTAAATTTATGCTTTAGGGGTTTTATGTGTTAATTTTAGCTCAGCTTACTTTTCATTTGTATTAGTTTGTCATTCAGGTGTCTAAACTATAGATTGTAACCATATGGATAGTACAATGATTCCTAAGTAAATGATAGAGATTACGTAAATGAACTCTAGTCGTCCGATCATTTTATTGCGTGATATCTTAGCTTGCGTTCGACGAACCGCAGCATTCTTGGGAACTACCGGTTAACTGGTTCCTTCCAATGTCGTTTTATGAGCCTCACCGGTTGATCTACCGGTCAACTGCAACTCTAGCTGGTTGATCGGTTGTTGGAACCACGTGACATTTTTGACCAATTATATGTATTTTTCACCTGCGGTTTATTGGTCAGCGTCATGTCTGCTCAAGTAACCGGCAATCAACCGAAAGCGTTCGATGAAGCATTGGTTCGTGAACAACCGGTAAGTAACCGCTGACGTCATTGCTGTCACGTGATTAACCAACTGGTAGCTACCGGTCGTGTTCGTCGAACTTAGGCTTATACTAAGGGTAGCCAATAATTTTATGCAGAGTAAGACTTCAGTGGAAGCAAATTAAAATCTATACATATTGTAGAAATTTTCTGATTTTTACTGTCAAAAATGCAAGTTCCAAATAATTTTTTCTCAATAATGCAGGTTCCTATTTTGGCATGGAATTTGCATGTAATTTTTTGCATACATTTGGAGAAGAAAAGTTCTTACTTACAGCAATGCATAACATTCTTTGTATTTTGTATTTAAGTAATGTTTTTTGTTTAGAATTACAGGAATTTTGTTTTCTGCTCAAAGCCCACTTTTTTTTTTCGCTCCCGATCTCGGACCTATAGAGCAAGCCGTGCATGAGCGCAGGATTGTTGCATGGGGTTGTAACGCATCTCCATCTACACTGTAAATGAAACCAAAGTGCAGCAACGTGTTAAGAGAAATGATCATAGGTCGCATGATAAGTGGAGGAAAACACTTGAATGTCTCTCTTAGGATATGGCTCGCTGTCATTTAACTTTTACATCTGTTTAAAACAAACCAGAAATGATCTGCGCTTTCTACCGTTTGAATTTGTACCAATGTAGACTATTTTCCACTATTATATTTCTGATGTACAGTTAAACTGTTGATTGTATTTTTCTGTAGTATTTTATGCAATCTTATCACTGATCTGATGTCTTATAATAATTTCCTTCGCATGTCAAAATTTTACTCTCGGTCAGTTTAAAGTTTTATAATCAAAATTATGTGTGGAAGAACAACTTCTGTCGTGTGTACGTGAATACATGCCATGCATTTTGCATTTTTTTCCCAAAAAAATAAAAGTTGTTTATGCATGTATATATATAGGTTGATTACCTGGCTGTCATAGATGTTTTAAGTAGATAATATTGCATTACTGCCAAAATTCTTTAAAAAATGTTACAATGTACGTGACAAAATTTTCTTATGTATATTAGAGGGCAAATCAGTTGTACTAGTACGGTATACGAATCATTACGGTGAATAAGTTGATCACCCCAATAATCTCCATCGTAAAACTGTACTATACAGTTGTTGAATGGCGGTAAAAAAAATGAAATTGTGAAACAATGGAATCAAGCACACTAATATGGAAATCGTTTTACTTCCGGACTGTTTAAATGATTTTCCCCTTTCAATTCTATCTCTGTTATAAAGGTTTTTTTTTATGCTTTTAGTGAACTCAGACAAGTTTTCTGCAGAAATTCTACAGATTTCAGTGAAATTTCTGCAGAAACTGCAGATTTTCTGCAAATATCTTCCAACTCAACATAAAATTCTGCAGAGCTCTTAAAATTAGAAGAAAATCAAAAATTCTCGAAAATACGATAATTCGGCGGAGAGCTCGCAAAAAGTGTTGAATTCAAAAAGTCATCTGCCGGAACTTTAAACTTACTTTGAACTCAAAGAAATCTGCAGAATTTCTGCAAAGTTCTATCTTGAGTTGGACGATATTTGTGGAAAATCGGCAGTTTCTGGAGATTTTCGGCAGAAATTTCACGTTCTAAATCTGAAATGATTCTGATTTTTCTAGCCTTTTTGTGTTTCCCCTTCTCCTTATTTTTCCCAATCGACCTTCATCCATTGTAATTTCCTCCATAAGCGTATGTTTTGGATACATGTCAACATTGAAACACGTCCATCGCCGAAAATTGCGTGTCTTATTTGAGATTTCAATCCTTTTGCATTCTGAAAATATTTGAATTGTTTAGAAAGTTTTGAAGCGTTTTATTATTTGCTACCTTAACTCGACTCATTTTATTTATTATTTTTGTAATTTACTTATTTATTAACATTATTTTAATTTCTCCTTCATGCCATGTAAAATTAACCAAAAAGAAACGTGATTTGACGCCTAGGTTCGGATTTTTATAAAATTTTGTATCTTTGCTCTTTCTATGCATTTAATAAAATAATATAAAATATTTTTGTGGACTCGATTAGTTTAGGTTCCACATAAATGTATAGCTACAGTAAAGTTTTAAAAACTGAAAAAAAAACCCCTCCTGTATGAAACGATTTTGATTTAGGGCTCCCGATTTGTGGAAAAGGTCACCTTGGTTGCTTGTGTATACAATGCCTTGAAGTACTTGCAGAACAATTTTGGTTAAATGATTTTACGTTGCAGAACATCATCAAGTATTCTGCTTTAGGGGGCGCGTCTCTTTGGTCTTGTTTTTTGATATCAGATATTCATGGTTCAGTTTGGTACAGTGCCCGCCGCTTATTAAAATCACATTCGTTCTGTGGACATTTTGATTTTATAGAACGGCTGATTTTATTAACCGGCATTCAAAAAAATGAAAGGTTTTGAAGTTTAAATACTCTAAAAATGAATTGAATTACTTCATATACTTCTGCTTTAAGTATTTCAAAATACAGTTATCCTTTTAACTAAACATGAGGTACATTTTTTAAAATTATTTGCATAAAGATCTTAAAATATATGCGTATTGTTGTTTGCTTAACAGAATTGGGAGAGCAAAGATTCAATATCGTTTGAGAGTTTACAAAGTGTTTTGTAACGTTCAACATTATACTTTACTTTTTGTTCTTAAGTGCATCGTACATTACCAAACACTTTTCTGACACCTATTGAAGAGGCAAATTTGACTCTAGAGATTTTCTCATCTTCTGAGACCGATTCCTTCACTTCTTAGTGCTTCTTTAGCAATTTATTACGTATGATGTCCAAAAGTTTGATTTTATAAGACAGCGAGAGTGATTTTATTAAAAGAAAGATTTTAACATATTTTGGTATTGCAATGATTCTGTTCTTCCAGATTTGATTTTAAAAAGCGGCTGATTTTATAATCCAGTGATTTTATTAGTGGCGGGTACTGTATTTGCATAAAGATCTTAAAATATATGCGTATGTTGTTTGCTTAGCAGAATTGGGAGAGCAAAGATTCAATATCGTTTGAGAGTTTACAAAGTGTTTTGTAACGTTTAACATTATACTTTACTTTTTGTTCTTAAGTGCATCGTACATTACCAAGCGCTTTTCTGACACCTATTGAAGAGGCAAATTTGACTCTAGAGATTTTCTCGTCTTCTGAGACCGATTCCTTCACTTCTTAGTGCTTCTTTAGCAATTTATTACGTATGATGTCCAAAAGTTTGATTTTATAAGACAGCGAGAGTGATTTTATTAAAAGAAGATTTTAACATGTTTTGGTATTGCAATGATTCTGTTCTTCCAGATTTGATTTTAAAAAGCGGCTGATTTTATAATCCAGTGATTTTATTAGTGGCGGGTACTGTATATTTAAATTAATGATTGTTTTTTTTTTTATTTCCTTTCTGCTCTCTCACAGGACTTTCTTACCATTTTTGAAACCAGTGATGCCAAGTTCGTTAAAAGGTTCAAGAAAGCCCAAAAGGTTGGTGACCTTTAAATTTTGTTTTTTATGGTTCAATGTGCCTTTGGTGTCTCTTGTTTGTGCTGTGGGATTCTTAGAAATCTTTTCCAAGTTGAATATTGTTGCTTTTCATTAGGGATGCACCAATTAATCAGCAGTAACCAGTAATTGCCTGTTATTTATAATTGGCCAGGTTTTTTTTTTGCCCTTACTATAAGTCATCATATTTTTTGGTTTTGTCAAACAAACAAAAAGGAACGAACTGAAATGAATAACAGAAGCTTGCTTTCTGGAATAGTTTTTATTTGGTATCATGATATTTTTTGCTTTTATCTGTAAAAAGTAGTATTTTTATGGAGATAATGATTATTTTGGAATAAAACGGAAATCAAATCATGGACCTGAAATTCATCTCTAAGCCCACAGTACATTGTTTGCTTTTAAATTTGTCCAAACTTTGAGCATAGTTAAAAGCAAGATTGATAAGTGTATGTGATATTTGAGAAGCTTAGTCTGAAGTACCCTCTGTCTGCTTTGAAAATTTAGTACCAAAAGGCCTTTACTCATGAAATGAACCAAGTGATTTTTAGTGAAAAATGTTTGTTGAAAATTATTTTAAACGTTTTCCTTTTCTTTCAGAAAATAAACAGCCGTCCAAAGGGTGAAGCCTTTGATGTTTCCGATGGAATGTAGCACAGTTTGGAAAACAAGACTGCTGTGGGCAGGGATGATGCTCCTGTCAGCCTTGGTCCAATTGTTGCAGCAAAAGTCCCAACTAACCCCTTCAAGCAATCCTTATCCATTCACGATTACCGAAAGAGACTTCAGCAGAAGAGAGTCTTGGACCCACGCATCGGCAGATTGCAGAAGTCTCCCCTGCAAAGGAATCTCCCCCTACCTCTGCCCCCCTTCTCTCAATCTTGCAAGAGGGCCCTTGGCACAAAAGAGGGAACATCCAGAGAGCCTTCTTCCAAGCTGCGCAGGATGGACTGTTCTGGCAAAAACCACAGCAGTGATGAAAACACGCCTCCCAAGTCCAGGAGGGCACTCCCTGTATCAGCAGTCAAAGAAAACCAGTCTCTTAATTCTCTATAGAATCTTACTGGTAAGAGGTTAAAGATGTCTCGAGAGCAAGCTCGAGGTCCTTGATGAAAATGCGACTCCCCAAACACCCTCTGGAAAGGGGGGGGGTCTCTTTCCTGTTGGTATCTTTGCTGCCTGTCAGTGAAAACAGCGGTTAAGACAGGAGATGAATTACAATGCCTGAAATCAGGAAGAAGAGCAGAAAAATCCTTGCGGCAATTCAGTTTGCCTTTGGAGTGTTACTATAAAGACCAAAATGAAAGAACTGTGCTTTATTTTCCTTTGAGTTCTAATTCGAAAGATGCATTTTGCGCCCCGTCTTGGAGGAGTGGCTGCAGGTTTTATTGATTATGCGGCATGCATACACCGTAGGACTTTTCATCCACAAACCGTTTTCAACTACGATTTCTTTGTATGTTGCTCCAGCCTTGTTTTGTTAGTTGAAACCTTGTATGCAAATGAAAGTTGTTCAAATAAAATTGGAAAAAAGCCCCCTACACAGCAGGGCCTGGAAAACAAGATTGCTGTGGGTACAGAAAATGCTCCTTGCAACTTTAATCCAGATGTTGCAGAAAAAGTCCCAAAGCTTCCTACCCAGCAGGATTTGGAAAACAAGATTGCTGTGAGTACAGAAGATGTTCCTTGCAACTTTAATCCAGATGTTGCAGAAAAAGTCCCAAAGCTTCCTACCCAGCAGGATTTGGAAAACAAAACTGCTGTTGGTACAGAAGATGCTGCTTGCAGCCTCAATCTGGATGTCGAGGGAAAAGTCCCAATGCTCCCTACACAGCAAAATTTGGAAAAAAAAATTGCAATGGGTAGAGAAAATGAGTCTTGCAGCCTTGGTCCAGCTGTTGCATTTCCAGTTGTTGCAACAAAAGTCCCAGTGCATCCCGTCAAGCAATCCATATCCATTCACGATTACCGAAAAAGACTTCAGCAGAAGAGTCTTGGACCCACATATCGGCAGATTGCCGAAGTCTCCCCTGCAAGGGAATCTCTCCTTACCTCTGCCCCCTTTCTCTCGATCTTGCAAGAGGGTCCTCGGCACAAAAGAGGGAGCATCCAGAGAGCCTTCTTCCAAGCTGCGCAGGATGGACTGTTCTAGCAAACACCACAGCAGTGACGAAAATACGCCTCCAAATTTCATGAGGGCACTCCCTCTGCCAGCAGTCAAGGAGATCCAGTTTCTCAATTGTCTACAGAATATAGACTGGTTAAGATAGAATAAAGAACTGGTTATGACAGGTTAAAGATGTCTCCAGAGCAAGTTCGATGTCCTAGATAAAAGTGCGACTCCCCAAACACCCTCTGGAAAGGTAATGTTTGTCTCTTTGATGCCTGTCAATGAAAGCAGCTCTCATGACACGAATTGAATTACAATGCCTGTAGTCAGGAAGAAGGGCCGAAAAATCCTTGCAGCAACTCAGCTTGCCTTTGGAGAGTCACTATGAAGACCAAACTGAAAGAACTGTGCTTTATTTTCCTTTAAGTTCTAAATGGAAAGATGCATTTTGCACCCCATCTTGGAGGAGTGGCTGCAGATTTTACTGCTTATAAATTATAAAAGATACATTTAAGTTGCTGGTCAACTTTAGTTTAATTACATGGATAGTTATTTATAATATCGCTTTAAATTGCAATTATAAAATAATCTTACCTGATTTCTTTTATATGCTGGGACTGAAATTAGAATTTTGGTTATCGGCCTGCATTTTCCTGTCTGTATTTTCCAACTCTTCAGGTGGGGTATTTTCATTTTCCTTTCTCTGTTGACTTTTATGAGAAGGGTTGTCTTTTCTTCTGGGACCAGACGCTCTCAAGTTTTCAAGCTCTCTTAACCGGTAATGTTCAGAGATAAGGCATGTTCTAGTTGGTTTTCTAAGTTGCCCTCAGGGGAGGGCTGTCAATGGCTTTTCATCAGGTTCTCTATTAGAGGCTGAGGCTTTTCCCCACTAAGCAAAGAAGAAGATAAATGTAAAGGAAACAGTGATGTCACCTCATTGTAGGGACTGAAATTAGAATTTTGGTTGTCGGCCTGCATTTTAGTGTCTGTATTTTCCAACTCTTCAGGTGGCGTATTTTCATTTTTCTTTCTCGTATGACTTTTATGAGAAGGGTTGTCTTTTCTTCTGGGACCGTACGCTCTCAAGTTTTCAAGCTCTCTTAACCGGTAATGTTCAGAGATAAGGCATGTTCTAGTTGGTTTTCTAAGTTGCTCTCAGGGGAGGGCTGTCAATGGCATCTCATCAGGTTCTCTATTAGAGGCTGAGGCTTTTCCCCACAAAGCAAAGAAGAGGATGGATGTAAAGGAAACAGTGATGTCACCTCATTGTAGGGACTGAAATTAGAATTTTGGTTGTCGGCCTGCATTTTCCTGTCTGTATTTTCCAACTCTTCAGGTGGCGTATTTTCATTTTTCTTTCTCGTATGACTTTTATGAGAAGGGTTGTCTTTTCTTCTGGGACCGGAATCTCATGTGCATGTACACGATTGCCGTGTTGATGCATAATTGAGATCTGTTTCGGAGTTAAGGAGCATACAAATATTCTGAACTGGAAATGTTACATAATGAAATGGATTTGATTAAATCAACACACTTCAAAATAAATTAAAGCTTTGTCCCATGTTTGAACTTCAGTAAATGTAATGACTGCACTCCAAATACAAATTATTGTAATTGCAGTTAAATTAACTACTCCCTTGCCCAGTAGCTTTAATAAAGAATGATTGAATTTCAACAGAAAAACTAAACTATTACAGGATAAATGCAAATGGGGTCATACAAATATAATATTAGGTTGATTGAGGATGCATATTACTTGAGTAATTTAATGCAAACTATTAGTACATCCCTTTGCTCCAAAAAAATTAATCATATGATTTTCGACTTCATGAGAGCAGAGCCATTTTTTTTTTCCTGAAAGGCGTACGAGTGAAACATTCACTAAACTACAACGCTAAATCTTTGCGATCATTAAGCATGCATTTAATGGGAACTTTAAATATGTTTTTAAGAATACGGCTAACATTTAAATTAATATAACACTATCATTACAATATCAGTTGAAACTAGGCTATAAAAATGGCGTCTTTGAGATTGCCACGTGTTTTAAATTACATGAAATACTCTTAAGAGTAAAATCTTCTATAATCTCAGACATAAATAAACTGCAAAACAAAACAAAATCACCAAATAACAAGGTTATACCAATAAAAAAGGATACATTTGTAGTTTTAGACCGACATCCTGGATGAAGCTCGCCGATTGCTGTTGGTAGAACAGCTCTTTCTTCTCTGTTATGCCAGCTCTTCGGCTCGGCGAGTCGGAAAGTTGTTGCTTGGTGAGAAGCATATTGGGATCACACGCTAGTTGTAGGGAAAATAATAGATCTCCTATCCCTTTGCGAGTTGTTAAAACTACTGCAAAAGCAGAAATACTTTAAACGACCACAACATCTTTCAAAAGATCCACGCCGTAAACACGCTTGACGCAACCGTAGTGAACAACAAAATTATTCCGTTGCCAAACAGTTTGTTACAAATTCTTCATTCTTGCTGCAAATGTCTAAATGAAGAGAAGGAGACGTTTCTTCTGAATTCTGATTTTTTTTCCGCCAATGGCGTCTCTCGTGCTTTAAAGTGAAAGAAAAAAAAATAAATAAAATATTGAGCATTAGTGCTCCTATTCATAAATGAAGGCCCCCTCCTATTAGAGCACAAAAATAAATCGATTATTTTTTTCTCTTTGAATATTTCTGAAATAAGTTTTTCTTTTCTTATGGTAAGTTCTTTGAATATTTTTCTTCACAAGTAGACGGGGGGGGGGGGGCTACGGGGGAAGAAACTGCAAATTGTGATAAAATTATGAAACTCGGCATGCTTGTAGACATTGTATAAACAAAAATTTTAGGAAGGAGAGGCATTCCAAAATCCCCCCCAAAACCCCCCTGGCGGCCATTTTTGGTCCAAAACCAAAAACGGTGATTCTTTTTAAATTTTCGTTATTATAATTTTTTTAATTATTGGTTGTGTTATTCCATAGATGTTTATTACATTTTTTACTACTTAAAACTCCAAAAAATGTCTACTTTCAGAAATAACTTCACAAAAAGTGGTTTAAAAAAAATCGATATTTTTAAATTGTGAGTTCCCTGAAGTGAATTCCCCCACCCCATAACAGAATTACAGGTTTCTGAATTGGAAGATACATTACATTAGTGTTATATCTAAGTAGGGTTCCAGTTATCCGAACTGTCCAATTATCCGGTCATGATGCCCCTCTTTTTAAATGACTGAGCACGCATAATTGAAACTAATTGCGAAGTGTATAACAGAATAAGGACTTGAAGAAAAAAGGGAGAAATTAATTTCAAGACAACATAATTCTAAAAGAAAGAAATTTAAATTTGAATTTTAAATTTCTGTTCATTATTATTATTACTATTGCTGCTGTTGTTAATTCTCCGTCACCCAATTGATCATCAATAAGCTCTTTCTCATTTTATAAAAAAAAACATATATATATATATATATAAACAAATTCAAGTTTTGGAGCATCGTATTAAAGCTGGTGCTTTTAAAATTAAAGTTTATTAGATCATAGATTTAGACCAACTTTATTATCTTTACTGAAACTTTAAAAGAGTTGATTTTGTGTGTGTGTGGTTTTTTTTTTCTTTTTTCCATTTTATTGCTATACGCTATACATATACTTTCGTAACTATGCTGGATGGTTACCAGTTTTTTTTCAAGATCTTTTTCTTTAACCCACAAACCTTCCAGACATACACAAAGCCTTTGAAAAAGGAACGTTTGTTGTAAAAAAGACAATGAACGTGTTTTCTGTAAGTGGATCGGACCATATGCTTAGCAAAACAGTGCGATAGTGAAAGGAGATGGTGGGGCTATTGGTCTTTCACACATTCAACTGCGTTTGGTCTTCAAATTATTGATTTAATTACACAGTTTGAAAAAGTTACCTCTGCTGATTTAAAGAAACGCTGTATATGCGCAATGCAGAAATGTTAAGTTTCCAAAGCACATTTTCAAGAAAGTTTTTGAAGAGAAAGAGCTAAACATGAGAATCCATTTTTAGTCATCGAAAGAATTGGTCTCATTGGAGACGAATGTAGCAGAAGACGAATAATATGTGGATCAACTGATGAAGATTGGGCAAGTTGAGGAAAAAAAAAGAGTTTTGACTCAAAAGTCACTTTATGTCACGGGTAGAAAAACAATAACTTTTTAGCATTTCATTTTTCCAGAAAAATCTGTAAGTCTGCTCTTTTACTGAAAAGATTAAAATCCAATACAGATTCGTTTTCAAAGCTTTTCATTATTTGCAATGCCGTAAATTTCAACCTAGTTGAATTTCTGCTCTATGAAAATCAACCTCACCCTCCATCGATTTCAATAAATGGAGCTCTTTGGCCGGGAAATAAGTCTGATCAATAACGTTCCTGCTCAATGAGTTAAATCATAGTATTCCTACTGATGAAAACAACTCGAGAGAAGAAGAAAACGAGTTAGGATGGGATGATGAAGATGCAAATGATGAATGCTAATTTTAAAATAAGTGTAATGGAGATACATTGTGACGCCATTGTCTATGATGGTTCTTTCATCATTCACATAAAACGACTTAGGACAGAAAAATTTTCGGTGGAGTATCTGCATTCTTTTCAAGACACAACAAGTAGGACATATAAGAGGAATAAGAGAAAGATATCATTTTAAGAGAAAATGGTTTGCTTTCTAAAAACTGGTTCAGTTTCTACGAAACGCAAATAAGACAGAATTGTTTTCCATGATTGCACTTGCTATATGATCTTATGTTTGCTCTTAATGATGTGACGGTGATTTTCATCGAATAAGACATCTCTAGTGCCATAAAATCACGAGGAAGCTAATTTCTGGATCTTCGTTCACGTTTTGCATGCTGCAATAAAAGGACAAATGAGCATATTCGTTGGAACTGTTGACAACGATGCTTCCATTAGCTGTACATAAAAAGGGGGATAAAGAAGATTTTGGAGCTGGAAAACACTTTCGACTTATACTAGTTCAAGACTTGGCTTACAAATTTGGTCAGCAAAAGTCAGTTGTTCTAAGAGAATTCCACTCATTCTCAGCGGAACTCTAATGGTTACCTCATTTCCTGCAGGTCGGGAAAAAGTGACGATGTGGAAATGATGAAAAGACTATCCTGATGTTATTGGTGTATTTTCATATATATATATATATATATATCCTAACCTAAAAAAATGCACACCTAATTAAAAATTCAAATATCTTAGCGATTCATTAATCTTTGCTACTACTCGTCTGCATGCAACTCGCCGTCCGTAAATGAAACTGGAAACTTTTTTCACCAGCGAACCAATGATCATTGAATAACTTACCACCCACAGCTGAAGCCCTAAGGCAAGTTATTTAGTGCTTATCAAGGGGGACATCAGTGGGGCAGTATGTCCAAAAATTTAGCCTTAACTTCAATTTATGATTGGGGTTTTACAGTAACTGATGAAAAGCGCGTTCTTATTTGTTTGAGTTTGTCCGAAGTTTCAAGTTTTGCTGAAAGCGAATTTACGTTATGCAAGTGGAAAAAAAAAAACTGCTCTCAAATAACTTGTGGGTGCTTCAAAAATGAACTTATCTAAACACCTATGTGTAAATACTGCAATGGAAAATGTTATGTACTTGTGTAAATTACTTGTAAATTCAAACGTTTTAACTTGTCTTCTATGTAATCGTTGTATGCATCACTTAATCAGATTTGTATTGCAATTTAGTTGTAGTTTTTGTAACAGTGAATTATATTTCAATAAATAACAATTTTATTCTTCCTCTTACATGGTTTAGAACAAACATATAACAATTGCCTCAAATCGTCTAATGAGAAAAAACTTGAAACTTGTTTTAAAGCGTTTAATAATAATAAAGATTAGAGCTCTGTAAAAACAACGTCTGTGTCCCCTCCCCTTTATTTCAACTGCACATATGACTGAAACTGCAAAATGTAAATGAAACTTCCAAAAATTGCGTACTTCATTTCCAAGTGTTTGAAGTTTTTTTTTTTTTTTTTTTTTTTTTTTCCGCCGATAATGAAAATTGATTTCGTTTTAACTCATCAAAGTGCTGTATTTATTCTTAAACAACAACTCAAATGTTTGTTTCAAGTTTTGACAAATTAAAATAGCTTTGTTTATGTTTGTAATCAATTTTAATAGCAAACTGGATTTCTGGGGTTCGGATTATTGGGTTCTACTGTAAATGAATTGATTTTCCTTACCACAGTGCTTTAAAATGCATAAAAAAACATTTCTCAAACGACCCCTCAAGAAATATCAAAGACTTTAACTAATCAAAGTTTTGTTTAAAAAAAATCAAGTTTTTAAAATTAGGAGGTTTAGAAATATTTTGATGATTTTTTTAGCTTTAGCAAGCATAATAGAACTCCCAAAAGAAGATACAGTGGGTATTTTTCAAAAAATAAAGAAGATAAGTAGTTTTGGATTTTTGACCAAAAATGGCTTATTACACTAATAGTCGGAGAGCCCAGGGCCGCCAGACCTAACTTATTTTCTAAGTAACAAAATGTGAAGGACAGAATAGAGTTAGCATGTACTTTCAAACATATGCATGTTTATTAACTTGGACCGAGGGCCGATTTGCAGGTACTGGGTACTGAATGTACGCAAAAACACAATACTTTACTTATTTTCTGAGTGCTGATTTTTCACGCGCTCGTACTCACAGCGACGATTTAATTGCATCTGGCGGGGGTTTGGTCCATACGATTGGTTTGGCTATGCTTACAAAATGCATTGAAATAGTTTCCTGAGTACCATAGTACAAAAATTGAGACTTAGAAAATAAGAAAGGTTGCGCCACTGGCAGCCATTAGTGCTCACGGGACATGTCTGGCAGTCTGACTATGAACTATTGACAATATTCTGTAAAACATACGAAAAAATCAGCACTCAGAAAATAAATAAAGTTGTCACTGTTTTTGCGTACATTCAGAACCCAGTACCTGAAAATTGGCCCTCGGTCTAAGTTAGCAGGCATAACTGGGGGACCTGATAGATGGGAACCAATGAAAAAACCTAAAATGTGGAGAAAACGTAGACTCGGGGGACGTAAGACCGGGGTTTCAGTGAAATCCTATTTCATGTTCTTTTTACTAGGTTTTCCGCCTTAGCAATATTGCTTTTTGAAAGCAGACGATATTTTTCAGTGCTTATGAGCAAGAATAATAGCGTCGCGCTCGTACTCACATCTTTTTATACCGACTTTCGCGAAATAACCTTGTACGGTGCGGAAAC
Organism: Uloborus diversus; assembly: GCF_026930045.1. Taxonomy (NCBI): domain Eukaryota; kingdom Metazoa; phylum Arthropoda; class Arachnida; order Araneae; family Uloboridae; genus Uloborus; species Uloborus diversus. The sequence continues at coordinate 10,580,701 of NW_026557987.1, read as the reverse complement.
GAATTTAGGTAACAATTATGCCAAACTGCATTAAAAAAAAGCCAACACCTCATTGGAGAGATTAAGTAATCAATACCAACTTCTATTGGTGTTTCATTACGACTGTGTGTTTGAATTCTTGTTTTACTTATTGATACAGAAATCAGGGTAGAAAACATCGATTACACTTGGAATAATTGGTCACACAGATAATCGGGATCTGTTTCCAATTTATCCATCAGTATGAGATTCCCCCCCCCCCTCCCCCCGTTCATTTTTGCATCATACTTATGACGGAATATTTGATGATTCTCTAATCTTGAAAACATGTTAGAGCAAAAAAAAAAAAAAATCAGGGCCCGATTAAGATATCAGGAGGCCCCGTTTAATGGCCCCTAAAAAGTGGGGGCCCTAGGCCACGGTCTAGTGTTGGCCTATTCAGCAATCAGGCCCTAATAATAATCAGCACAAGGCTTTTATAGACTTCAACTGCACACAGTGGTGAATCAAAGAATAATGTTTGGAGGGACCCTCGGAAATTGAAAAGTGCACTCCCCCCTCCCCACCCCTACAACTTATATTATGTTGTAATGTACTTTGAATGTGGAAGTAAAACATCTCTTTAATTTTGAAGTCATTTAAATACTAAAACCTATTTAATTTCACCCAGATGCTAGAATGTTTTAATTAGGAACATTACATTTAATAATTACATTTATTTACTATGCTTATTTCTTGAAATTGCAGAACTGGTCGGACAAAAGGCTCGAGTTTAAAAGAGTCGATCGTGACACTAGTTTCACATCACGAAACTATTTCTCTTTTAAAACATGTTGAACAGCTCGAGAGCTGCTTCGTAATTTGAGTTCACATCTAAGAATATTTCATGATATTGGAGCAAAGCTCGTCTTATTATCATGTGTTTCACACGTACAGAAACAGAAGATTATACGAGGCGTATCCGGAAAGTAAGTACCGTTTCGTTCTAATGCCGCTGCAGCGCTGCTGTCGGCGCTCAGTGCATGCGTACTTGTTTCCTCTGTTCATCGGCTACAAACTCGCGCCATTACGGTTGATTTGTCTTGTGTTTTGCGTTTACTGTGGCCGTATATAATGTTTAAAAAAATCGATGATCCCAGGGGCGTAGGAACTTTGTAGAAGTAGGGGGAGCTGGGACACAGTATAAGAAGTGTCTGGAATCTAAGGGGCAGAAGCAGAGGGGCAACCAGAAAATAATTTTTTGGGGGGGGGGGGGAGGGAGGATTTTAAACGTTTTTCCCCATAAAAAATTGGCTTCGAAGCTTCCATCTCTTATTGAATATTGTATATATACAATTGTTTACGGAGAGAATGAGGTGATTAAACTTCTGGTTTTGAAAAAGAGTCGGTTAGTACTTGAAGATGAGCACGTAGAAATAGAGGTGTTTTGGGGTCTCTCCCGGAAAATTTTCAAAATTCTTGCTCTAAAATCGAACTTATAGGTGATCTTTGATAATGTTAAGGGGAGAAAAGGTTCGAATACCCTCCCTGAAAATTTTTCGAAATTAATGTCTTTAAACGCGATTATATACCATATTTGTTGCCTTTAGTGAAAATATGACTCGAAGGATTATTCTCTATCGATTTTTCGAACGATTTACATCTCCGTCCCAATATTTCGAATTGGAAGTCCTAAAAACGTAACTGTAGACAAGCTTCAATGATAGAAGGGGAAAAGGCTGTACTAGGGCTCTACTCTGGAAATTTTTCAAAATTGAAGTCCTAATAGAGAGCGTTTTTCAATGATGTAATCAGAAAAGGTTCAGAGGTTTCTTCTTCTTAATTTTTTCAAAATTGTTGTTGCTGAAAAACGCGACTGTGGATCATATTTGTTGGCGTTAGGGGTCCAGCAATTTTTTTGAAATTGAAGTCCCAAAAACGGAATATTACATAATCTCCCATGTTGTTGGAGGGCAAGGCATTCAAAGGACTCTCTTCCGGAAATTTTCAGGGAATTGAGCCTTGAAAACAAAATTTGAGGCACTCTGTAATAATTTTGGAGGAAAGCGGAGGCTTCGACAGCGTAGCATTTAGAAGACTTTCTTATTTTTTGAGAACTAGAAAAAGGGGAATAGATGAAACAGGAGGGCGGAAAAACAGAACGTTGGATATGTGTTAAAATGAATTATACACTATATATCATATTGTTCAGATAAATTTTTAGTTTAAAGTCTTTGAGTCTTTGATAGAAACTATAAAATATTGTTGGCTTTTTTTTTTTTTTTTTTTTGCAATAATAGATGAAAGGTAACAATTTTGGCATAAAAATAAATCTGTAAGTGATAAAAAAATCGTAATTTTAAGAAAGCAAATAATAATAATAATAATAATAATAATAATAATAATTAATTTGAATTTTGACATCTGGAATTCAAATTATGTTTTTCGCAATCACGAGTGTGTGTGTGTATGTAGGCGTGTGTGTTTGTGTCTGTGTGCAGGCATGAGTGTGTGGGCAGTTGTGTGTATGAGTGTTTGTGGTAGGGGGGGGGAATGTGTATGTGTGTGTAGGCATGTGTTTGTGTCTGTGTGCAGGCATGAGTGTGTGGGTAGTTGTATGTAGGTGTGTGTATATGTCCGTATGTATGCGTGTGTGTGTTTGTGTATGTGTGTTGGTGTATGTATGTGTGTGTATGTGTTTGTTTGTACGTGCGTGTATGTATGCGTGTAAGTGTAGGATATTGACTCTACCTAGAGATGGTTTTCGCTAGAGGAGCAGCATCGTGAGGCCGGTCGACGGTGGTGCTGCAGAGGGTGCTGGCGGGAAAATAAAATGATAGCACATCAAAACAGTCAAATAAAAGCAATAAGCAATCGTGATTGCTCAAAAAACAAGAATAACTGTAACTTCGTAAAGTATAATCTGAGGGGTCAGATAACTTAAAATGAGATACAGTGGCTCCCAAAAGTGTTCGTACACCTTGAAATTTTGTAGTAAAATCAAAATAACGCAAAACTGAATTCGAATATGAAGTCCCTTTTTTTTTTTCACACCATTCCTATGCCATTCTGAATAAAACCCAATAGTTTTTTTTTTCAAAATATTGCCAGATTTTATTTTTGAAATTTGTCAAAAGACGAAGGGTCAGAGAAAAAAAATACGCTACAAAAGTCATCGCACACTGAAATATTTTCGAATAAATTCATGATTAAAATTATCATAGTTTTTTTTTATTATTATTTTTGCATTGTGTTGACACACTGTAAAGTCATTTGGCTTTAATTTTTTGATTATTTATGCCCTAATATTCTGCTTATTATTTTAAAATGGCAGCTATGCGCATAAACCAAAAACACAATTTGAAATTTGATGTTTTTTCTCTCTCAGTAGCCGTAAATTGGCTTGAAATGTCTCTAAATTAGTTATTTTATACCATTCTATAGTGAAGTGCTTGATAAAATGCTTTAAAGACAAGAAACGAATCGAAAACAAGGTAATAAAATTTCAAATGCAAAGTTAACAAAGCGTGACCGGAGATTTACAGTTACAAAAATGATAAAAAATACACCTTTGAGTGATGAAAAATTTTCTGCAGAATTGAATGAAACATTTTCGTTTAATTTTCCCCTAAAATTATTCGCCAAGTTCTCTGATTACCTGGATTAAATGGGCCCTCTTCCTGCTGAAATTTTCTTGTTCGTGCGAAAAACAGAAAGCTTACGTTTTCCGCCGTAAAATCAATGATAAATAAGCTCAAAACATTTTGAACATCGTCTTACTTAAAAATAAAAATAAATTCAACATTTTGGGTTGAATTGTTGCATAATTGTAAATAGAAAAAAAAAATGAGAAATTAAATCTATTGAACTTAGTTGGGATCAGTTAATCGGGACGGTGAAGGTGTTATTGTGTGAGGGTGCAGGACTTGGAAGTTTGAAATTTTTCGATGAATCATGCTGTTCAGTGAAATATTTTTAAAAACAATTTTAAATTATTAACCCAAAATTTGGCAATCGGAAACTTTTTTAATCAATGGAACGATAAGAAGCCTACGTTTGCGTTTGGTGCCTCAAATATTGTCATTAAACTTAGAAATATCTCCTCAATCGCCAGATTTAAACTTAATAGAACATATTTGGAGATATCTGGTGGATATATTACGAAAATACACTATTGAAACGGAAAACGAATTAGAAACAGCAAGACTCGAAGTGCGGGAAAAAAAAAGAAAGAAAAAAAAACAATGGAATCTATTCCCAGACGTTTAAAAGCTGTTGCTGATACTGCATGATATTCTACTAAATAATAACTTAGTAAAAAGTTAGATTATTTACTAGTTTTTTGACATTTTTTCAAAGTGTACGAAGACTTTTGTGAAATCAAGTTTCTGGCACTTTTTGATTATTGATTTCTTAAAAATCAAGTTTTATTATGTTATTAACAATTTTCATGTAGTTTTGTTAAAAAATAAATCAAAGATCTTATAATTAAATACCCGTTCCAAAATATTAATTTTAACGAATCGATAATGGTGTATTTCGTTGAAAATCGTAAGTGTACGAATGCTTTTGGGAGCCACTGTAAGTTTTTGGAAAGTTGAAATTATTTGAACAAGTTCAACATTCGTGAAATACACCGCCAGCTCAGTCATTTCCAGCCGAGGACTGCAGTTTCGTGCTTATTAGCACTCATCAGCCCGGCATAGGAAAGTGACTGAGCTGGAGATGGAAAATCTCTTAAGGAAGCCAAGAGTGCGAAACAAACTGGTAGCTAATATAGAATTAGCAGACCAAATGGGTTGTAATTTACTGAATAAGTTCAACATTATTTGAACAAGTACAAACAACCTTAGTAACCTTTTTTCAGTCATGTCTGGAGCACCTTCCATGTTATTCATCTTTAAATGCCAAACTGGGTCATTATTATCTCTTTTTGTGATCATTGGACTAATGGCAAATCCGGGGGGGGGGGGGGGGCGGCTATGAGGCAGCAGCCACCCCCATACCAGAAATAAATTCTTTCACCCTCTGTCTATGCATCTTAATGTTAAAAATATATATATAATTTCCTACATCTATTTTATCTTTATCAATTAATTTGTTTTCGCTCTTCTTAAGGTTGATACACAAATTTGCGATAGTAACAGGAGTGTTAGTTTTCCGAAATTTCCCTTCAGATTTCTGAATTTTTTCCCTACCTGAACCAAATATTTATACATTTACTCACTGAAAGAAGGAAAGGAGAAAAAAGTGTAGATATAATAGCTACTTGTTTTTCTTTCTTTCTCTCTCTTTAACTTTCGTGTTTAATATCAATTCTTAAAATTTTGTCTTCTTTCTCGCTGTTTTTCACTATTTGTTTAGCATCTTTCAGCTTTTCTTTCTTCTATTTCATTTACATCACCTTGTCAGCGTAATTGTTTTGCATCCTTAACAAGAATTGAAAATTTTGCCTTCAAATTGCATAACAAATATGTCTAATTGAATGAAAAAACTTTGAATATACATTTAAAATTTAGAAATTTTAATACTGAATACCAAATTTTAGATAATTTCAAATGTAACTCAGAAAGATTCATTAGTCATTAACACTCCTAGATAGCAGATAATGATACAGAACACTTTCGTTTACATCGATAAACTTTGGTAATGAGAAGGAGACCTCAGCAAGAATTTTAACTACCTCAGCCGCTCCCAGAACAAAATTCTGGATTCGCCACCGCATTGGACAAAATAAAACCGCATGCAAAACTAATAAGAATATGAACTGAACTGCAATGCCGCTCTCGAAAGCCGAAACACGAGCTCAAGGTGGGGAGCAAATCCATATTGGTACTAGTACAGATTTTCGCAGGCCGCGGGGTAGAGCCCAGTTTTCCGCATTTCTGGAATCAAGAGATGTTTTAACAGTAAAAAAAGGGTGAAGGTGAATTCAAGTACACTGACCACTCCGTCTGCCTGCTGCTTTTGTTGCTTATTGGGTGGAAATTCCGAAATTCCTAGAAAATGCTGATCACATTTTTGAAATCAGATTTGAGGAAATCAATTCACGGCAATAAGCTGCAGTGCTAGAATTTTCCGGGGGAGCTGAGCCGGTTTGAAATATTCCAGGGGGAGCTCAAGCTCCCCCAGCTCCCCCGGTTCCGACGCCTATGGATGATCCCGCCGACTGTGAAATTCGTTCTGTGATCCGGTTTTTGAATGCAAGGAACGTTAAGCCATCCGAAATCCATCGTCAGATTACAGAGATTTACGGTGAAAGTGCAATGACTGATGGAATGGTGCGGAAGTGGGTAAGACAATTCAATGAAGGACGGACAAATGTCCACGACGCAACACGAAGTGGGCGGCCTTCGCTTGCGACTAATGATTTGGTTAACAGAGTGGATGAGAAAATTAAAGCGAACAGACGAGTCACAATGACAATGCTTGCAGATGAATTTCCACAAGTTTCGAGAACTGTTTTGCACGAGATTGTAACCGATCGTTTAGGTTATCACAAGCTGTGTTCCCGCTGGGTACCAAAAATGCTGACGGATTAGCACAAAACAAAGCGACTTGGCAGTGCTCTGACATTTCTTACCCGGTACAATGATGAAGGTGGGGAATTTTTAAAACAAATCGTGACCGGTGATGAAACTTGGATTCGCCATCTTACTCCAGAATCCAAACAACAATCGATGGAGTGGAGACACACAAGTTCCCCCAAAAAGCACAAATTCAAAACAACGTTTTCTGCGCAAAAAATCATGTGCACTGTATTCTGGGACACGAAAGGTGCTTTGCTTGTTGAATATTGTCCCAGAGGTCAAACCATCAATGCGGAACGTTACCGTGTGACTTTGAGGAATCTTCGGCGAGCTATTCAAAACAAACGTAGAGGAATGCTCAGTGAAGGAATTGTGTTGCTGCATGACAATGCTCGACCCCATACTGCTCGTGACACTCAAAGACTAATTGAGCAGTTCGGTTGGGAGCAGTTTAATCACCCGCCGTACAGCCCAGATTTGGCACCGTCTGATTTCCACTTGTTCCTGCACATGAAACGAGAACTTGGAGGTAGGCGCTTTGCTTGTGATGACGACGCAAAAAACGCTGTAAATTTATGGCTCTCTTCATTGGCGGCAAGCTTCTTTGAGGCAGGTATAAATAAGCTGGTGAGCCGCTACGACAAGTGCCTCAACCATGGTGGAAACTATGTTGAAAAATAATTTAAGGTATGATCTTTCATGTAAACATTAAATAATCTTTAAAAAAAAATTTTATAGCTTTTTTTTTCAAAACGGTACTTACTTTCCGGATACGCCTCGTACCTACCTGTTCGTCTTTGTGGTCCAATTATTTGCCAAATTTTGTGAGAAAATTCTAAATGACCAATCTCTGTCTATTCAGATTTCTTGTTATTTCACGTACAGTAAGTCGTGAAGTTTTTCAATCAACCACTTTCCTTTTCTTAAATTCTTTATTAAGTTTAGTACGTAGCGGTATGACTAAAAATAGAATGTGACGTCCCCAATGGCTTACTACGCATTTATATTGCTATGCAGTGCTGCGTGCAGAACAAAAAAAAAAAAAAAAAAAACAGATTTAGCTTTTTAGAATACGCAGATCTAATTGAATTTACAATGCGTCCATATTACAGGGATGTGGATATTCAAACTTCATTCTATGAATATGAAATTCCTATGTATTTCCAATAAAAGTAATTAAAGATGTTTCTTTAACCATTGATTTTCAGACATAAAAATTGCTTAACTTTCCGACCAAATGCAGTCAAGATTTTGGGAAGTTTTTTTTTCGTCCTTATAATTTTGACTACCATCGTATTTTGAACAGTTGACAGACGCCTTGTGCGTATTTGTGTAGGCGTGTGTCACACATTCACTAGACTGTAAAAATAGCACACACACCCACACACAGTGTGGGTATGTGTACGTGTGTTTGACAGGGCATAGACGCCACCACCCAGGAGTGATCCCACTCGCTGAGGCCGGTAAATAGTAGAGTTCCTAATGGCAAAAGGGACTATAGAGTAGACAGTAGAGTTAACAAACTGACATTTTATGCTTAAGTTGAACCTCGAATGAATGCAAACGTTTTGTAACCATGGCGACGGAAATGTGTCTTTTTAATAAGTATTAAAACAACTATCGGTTTTATTTGCGTGGTCATGGTAATCTGAAAATCAGAGCAACATCAACTTGGTCAAGTGAGAATAAGAAACAATTCGTTTATTCCTCAAGAAAATTGAAGCTGTTACCGTATGAAACTTTTCAACGGTTTCATTTGTTTTTAACGGTTTATGATTATTATCTTGCAACTTCTGATTCGGAATTTTAAAATCAAAATCCTAAAAACGTAGTTGCAGGCTATCTTCTATAACTAGAGATCAAATACTCTACTCTGGCAAATTTAAATTCTACGTTCTACAAGTCATCTTGCTGCCTCCGGAGACAATCAGATTTCTCTTTTTTTTTGCTATATAATTTGCATTGAGTGTGTATCCTATCTCTTTTTGCCCCCCCCCTCCTCCCCCGAAGTCATTCGGAATGACTAGAGTCTCTATAAATGATAATGATAGGGCAATTCCACGGTGTCGGACGTAGAATTTGCACGAAATTTACTAATAAAGGTTCATATTTTTCAGAGTTAAAATGGATGAACTGAGCCAATTTTTTTTCTCAATACTTATATATGTAGGAACAATATAAAAACTTATAGAATTTCTGAAAAAAATTCAAACTATAAATATTAAAAATAAAAACCCTCATGGTGTCGGACGTAGATGAAAGGGGAACTGAAAATTGACTTACGTTGAAAAAACCCAAGTTTCAGCTCAATGAACTGTTTTCAGATTTTTTTTACTACTTGAATGTTTAAAAGCAAAGCTGAAATATGAATAATTTTTCCTATTTCACCAAATTATTTTACGGATAAATAGCAGAATTTTTTTTTCCCCTTGGTGTCGGACGTAGAATAGTTGGTGTCGGACGTAGAATTGATATATTTCCATTGATACCAAATTTGTAAGAAAAAGATTATTTTAAAATTCTGCCATTTTTTCCCCTTTCCTGTGGAATTGCCCGATAGGACCTTTAGAAATGACGAGTATGGTTAGAACCCTTCAAAAATGTTTTCATGCGCACAAATACCGAGACAAATTCTCATATCTGATGGAATGCTTTCAACATAATGCGTATTTGGAATATAAATTAAAGAAAAGGGGCTCTCTACAAATGATGTCAAGCTTTGAGTGGGAGGGAGGCTCATGAAGTTGTGACAGTTTGTAATAAGGGGGAGAAAGGGTTTAAAAAAAAGTAACATCGCTCAATTTTTAAATAAGAATAAGTTAGTAAAATATAGCGTGGCATGTGTAAAGGTAGGGGAAGGGGTACGGTGAAGGGCGACGCTTTGCGCCACAGAGGGGAGGAAGAAGACGTCGCTGAAGTTGTGACGTTACAATATGGCGGCTGGGCAATAACAAACTTTTTTTATGTGCCCAAACGCATTGTAAATCAGTCTGTCATCGTGAATAGTTTATATTTAAGAAAATGGTGCTTTGTTTTGCAGCTTGTTGTAATCATCAAACTGTAAAAAATCAATGTTCATTTTTTAGATTTCCGAAGGATAAGAAGTTAAAAGCATTATGGACAAATTTGTCTAGGTGTGGATTGCATGTCTCGATAAGCTTATATATACGTGTTTTCTTGTATTGAGTTTTAGTAAATTTAAATGTTATTTGTTATTAATTTCGACGTACGTTTGTAAAATGTGAAATAATCTTTTTTTCGAATTTATTTTGTGTTTAAAATTAATATTAAACTCTGGTAATTAAAAATGCGAACCAAAAACTTATTTTTGTGTGCAAAAGCATGTAGGAACAACTTCAATATAAGCGGACTACCCTCCGAGTTGATTTTTAGGAATTATTTATTTATTTAAATAACAACCTACTATTATGCATCAAGAGAAAAATTATAGAGTACTCTGTGCACATTTATATAACCATATGCAGTCGGAAAAAAAATCGATATGTTGAAATGATCTTAGTTTATCATAAATTTTGGCCAACTGTAATGCCCTTTCATGTTTTTGAGTGCGTTTACTGTAAGTTTCAGCCTACTTTTATTGGTTATTTGATTTCTCATAATTTATTTTTGCTAGTGTAACATAAGTTGGCTAATCTAAAACGCTTTTCTAGCCACTTCTTAACATTTATTTCTCCTGGAAATTCTGGCACAAAGTAATATGCGATATTTTTAAATTCAAACTGCGCTGACTTGTAACTAAACAAATATTTAAGCAAAAACAAACGAAAAAAAGATAAAGTATAAAGCACACCCAAACAGCACAAATCGTCCCAAAATCGTAGAAGTAATGTAACATCAACGTGATCACATGTACCGAAATCCTCTTAAATTCGTAGAGAACTGGTTGATAAAATCGCAAAATGTCCGCCCAGCACAGCGATTTTACGTGAAATCGCTGTAGATATGATATGACTTTCAACATTTTTGGGAGCAATTATCAACGTTTTTTGGATGCTTACAAAATATCAACGATATTTCTATTTTGGTTATATTGTACTCTGGAGGAGTTTTCAACGGATTTTAGAGGTTAAATGGATTTATCTACTAATATTAGATGAACTGGCAACCTGTTTCAGAGGATTTATCAACGATTTTCTCATGTGTTTGTGTCACGAAATATCTACAAATTGCATCTTGGTAAATTAATTACCAATAATTTATAGACTGTTTGCACGCTTTTTGAAAGTCTTAAAAACTTTTTTACTCTCAAACTTTTTAAAACAGTAATATACTTATGATTTTTTTAAAAATCGTCTAAATAAAATTCAAATTTGGAATATAACTCAATAAAATAATTAAGAAAGACAAGAAAAATCAAATAATTTTTAAATTAATTTCAAATATAAATAAATATGTATATTTTATTTAAATAATTTAAGAAAAATTGGCTGATTTTAACTATTTTTAGCGTTTTAAAAAAGTAATTTTATTTAAGACTTCCAAGAAACATGCCAGTAATCTATGAATCATTGATAACCTATTTTGTGTTCATATTTAAGTAGACAATAAACCATTTCTTTTGTATGCACAATTCACAAATTTTATTCCAGCAATAATCTGAACAAACAAACAAAATAATAATAATAATATGAGAATTTTTAATTCAAAGCTATCTCTACGTCGTTCTTGACGATCAGAACATTGTTTCTTGAATTCAGAAAACATAATTTTAAAAAAACTTAAAAAGCAGGCAATTACTTACTTCACGTTAATACAAGAAATCGCTAATTCATTTACACACTCACGCTCGCAACAATGCACAAGCCGACAACTGACAACGTGAAAACATACTACAGTCAGTAAATAGCCATTTTTCTAAACTGAAATTGTTGCGCATGAGCAGATTAAACAGTTTTCAGACATGTAAAAACTCGTCAAAATGATTACAAAAATTAGAGATACGCTATATACTATAAATGTAAACTTTCAAACATATTTTGGATTTATTTTGAAACCTGTGCCAATTTCGTACTTTTGTCAACCATATTTGGAAAAGCCCAACTACGTGAGGAAATCTACATCGCGTCGATATCCGTTTGTGATCTGTCATGAGTTTTGCACCAGTTCAACGATATAACAACGAATATTGGAAGATCTGTGCTGTCTGGGCATACATATATATATATATATATATTTAATGTACCTACGCGGGTGAATTAGAAAAAAAATATTCTCCATGTGTTTACGTGATAAACGCGATTTCATATAAAGTTAATTTTCTAATCAAATATTACAAAATCAGCACATTAAATGTATTTATCAATTCCTACTAAAACTGAGTATGTAGTATCCCGCATTGACGCTTGTACAGTTCCTCGAATATCTTACATTTCGGGATCAAAAGAAAAACTTTGAAGATGAGAAGATTTCAAATGGTTTTCCCCTCGTTCAATTAATTTAATATTTTCGGAAAAAAAGATGGTAATATCGTAGAACGAAGCCATTCTCGACAAACACTGCGGTAGTTTCAACACACTAATCGTTTGTTGTTGCCCAGCGCCATGTTGTGACGTCAGACTTCAGCGGCGTAGAAGGGTCAAAAACGTACACCGTTGAGCCTCATTGATCCGGATTAGAGTCCCTATATGACAATGTTTTCATTTTGGGACTCTAATCCGAATTAGGTGTTCCAGCAGGTCGTCTGAATTAATGAGAGGGCGGATCAAGCAAAATAATCTATAAATTGGGTGCATAAACAAGTACTTTATATAAGTAAGAATTGTATTTTAAATTCAAAGGGTTAATGAGGGAAATTATTACGATTTCCTCACAAAGAAAATCCCTAAAAATCTCTTGAAGTAACTCCATCATGGATGTGGAGGAAAAGTTTTTTTCTTTTGGTTTTTTAAACTCCTCTTTGTCGCAAAAACAGCGTGAGTGGCAACAACCTGAAAATTCATTGCGAATTGGCGTTTCGAAGGAAACGAAATAAAGTTAACAAATTAAAATGGTATGTTCATTTATTTATTGTTTTTATCAACTCTGAAATTAGTGTGATTACTTTCTGCCGTTTCATATAATTTTTTTATCATTATAATCTTGTACAGTAATCGTAAGTACCAAACTTGATTATCTTGACACGTGTAACTATTCACGACATGCGGCATGTTTATTTCTGCCATAAATTTTCATATTAATGAAAAATCTTTTTCTAAACATGTGTGATTTAGCTTTTTTAAATGTTAATGCAGTATTAAATATTAGTTGTTAATCCAGCGTTTACAATAGTGCATTTGTGACCGAGAACTTAAGCCTACTCGGTTATTTTCTGTACAGAATTCACATCGATTCTCAGAAATCGATTTGATTTGTTTTCAGGGGTCGATCCAGGTTTTATTTTTTGGGTCCCCATTTTGTGAAAAGGCAAAATATTTTTGTGAAATTTCGTTATTTTTGTGAAAAAGCAAAATATTTTTGTGAATTTTCTTTATTTTTGTAAAAAAGACCTTCTCGTGATTTTTTTCTTGGAAAAGATTACATTAAAGCATTTTTAGCTGTCGTATCGTTATAGAAAAGCCCTAGACAGGTTTCAGGGGTGATTGCAAGTTCTTGAAGAATACCTGAAAGCTGTCAAGAGAAAATGCGCTGGGGGAGGGGGGAAGTAAGACCCTTAACATTTTATTCGTAATTTGACACATACATTACATTTATTGCTTTTTACAAATATACATATGCAAGCAGGGGCGGCATTTCAGCATTTCGTTTGGGGGGTCGAGTTTCTTGAACATGAATTTCCTCACAACGGTATAAAATACATATTGTTTTTCACAAGAACTGATAATTAAATGGTTTTAATGTTAAGAATAATTAGGTTTGTAAAGAACAATTAAAATTTTTTCGACCGAAGCTTTAAATTTATTTTGTTATAAGTTATCTCACAAAATATCTCGGTACTAGTTTTTATTTTTTAGTAAAGTTTTAATCTGCTATTTTTGGAGTTAGGAAGAACAGAAAATTTTGTAACTATAGTTAATCAATATCCAATGACTTAATTTATTGCCAGTATATATGGCTAAAGAGGAAGGTCTTGCTTTGCCTCATTGCGCTCCTGAGACACGCAAGTCAAAATTGGTTGACGTTCAGTTCTCCTACAACTTTCTGGTTGTGTGCGTAGTTTTTTACACTGATGAAGAGGCTCCATTTTTGTAGCCTTGAAATAGCTATATGCTGTATTTTCGTGTAAACTTGTGCTTTATTTACATCTATTTTTCAATTTAATCACGTAAGTCGTCTTTCAAATGACTGACCTGATTGAAACAGTCAAAAAACAATGGAAGCAAGAAAGTTATGTCAAAAAAGCACATTTCCTTTAGATTCCTCTCTTTAAAATAACCAAGAAAGCTTTTTAAATAGGTTAGTATTTATTTTGTGTCATTAAAAAGTATAATCACAATTCACAAAACAATTCCTCTTCCCTCATGCTATTACTTATAAGTGTAATATTTTCTTTTTCGCTTTCTATAACCGACCTACATAATATTGAAGTTAAGACCAATAATAAATATATCTCATTAAATCCTGTCTCAATTTCTTGAGAAACTGAATTGATCAGTTTATTCAAAATATTGATTTAATATTTTGACTAAAACTTCGTCTGGGTTTTGTCACCTCTTCCACATTGGCATACATTAAAAACTGTTACGAAAAGTTCTGTCACAAAGTGCCACACCTGGTTCAAGTATGCATTAATGCGAAAATAACTAAGAGTTTCAATTGTCAATCCAAGAATAAAGATTAGCGAATTAAAATTTTTATGATAGAGTGTAGCATTTATCAAAAAAACGCTCCGCAGTATAAATAAAGTAAACAAAAAATTCAGACAAAGGCATACATATTAAAATGACATCAAATTTTTTATCAATGAAAAGGTCACTTTCCAGTAATTCTTCCAGGGGGCTTTTATAACTCTTGAAGACCATCTTGTGTCACTCGGAGATTGTCAAGTAAAGAGCCTCAAGATACATTTGTTGATGTGAAAGTATTTTTTGATGTGAGATGTTTTTCAAAAATAGCATATCTTTACAAAAAGTTCCCATGAAAGCATATGATACACCGAGTTGCTAAAATGTGTTTCTAGTACATGGCGTCAATGAACACTTACTAGCTGAACATTAAGTTATAATATGAGCATAAAAATTTATGCAAAATGACATGGAATTTACTCGTAAAAATTGCACAGACTGTACGGGTATCTCATACAAGATGCTCCATCATAACATAGATTACTCAATTTTGAAATATTTAACCCATATGAAGCGATTACTTCTTTAGTTAAGGCAAACACTTATCCTCAATCAGTTTTTTCTGTTCTGAAAATTCAGGCAAATGATTTTCTAAGTTATCTAAATTGAATTTTACCATTTTATATTATTCTTAGTGAAAAATTTGGGGGTGCAACCGCCCCCTCTCGCACCCCCTATTTGCCACCCCTGTATGCAAGGCACACTTTCTTAAGGTGAAAGTCTCACAACAGATTTCCTGTTTGCCCCTCTCTTTAGAGCAATGAAACTCTTTAGAGCACTTTAAGAGCAATGAAAATTGCACATGCTGCTGAACGTAATGATAACTCCTAATAAATACAAAATGAACAGACTCAAAGATATCACGTATTTCTTAACACAGAAGTGAAATACTCATTAAAGATTCCATGTATGTGTTTGAAAAACTTAAAAGTAATTAAAATCCAAAATAATACTGCACCAGCATTCAATGTTTAATTTTTTGACTTTTGACTTTCTTACAGAATAGGTATTTCGTTTGAAACTTTTGCAATTTAATGATGTTAATAAATATATAAGAAATTTTATTTGTTTGCCTCTTAACAAGGTACAGTAAACATCAAAAATGCGAAAAATTCGTTTACCATGGCCGATGTAAGGAAATCAAGATCTTCAAAAGAAATAAAAATATAAAAACAGCATGTAAATATGTTTATTTTAAGTAAAGTTATTTTAGAATTGGATTTTGAAACTCAACACAAATTAATACTAAATATATATTGCATAATCAAAGAAAAATTTAAGATTTTCCTGAAAACAAGCTACCAATCACAAGTGTCCCTCTCCCGTCCCCCCTCTGACGCTCTCGAGCAAAAACACCTCACGCAGCAAGCAAAAAGATAAGATTGGGGAAGGTGGAAGAGGCTCCCGCGTAGATGCGTACACATTTGCGGTTAAAAAATATTGTGAAAAGGCTGCCTTTTTATAAATTTTTGTGAAGGGGCTGCTTTTACGACGCGGAATTTTGTGAATGGGGCCGCTTTTGCGATGGGGAATTTTGTGAATGGGGCCGCTTCTGCGACGCGGAATTTTGTGAATGGGGCCGCTTTTGCGATGGGGAATTTTGTGAATGGGGCCGCTTCTGCGACGCGGAATTTTGTGAATGGGGCCGCTTTTGCGATGGGGAATTTTGTGAATGGGGCCGCTTCTGCGACGCGGAATTTTGTGAATGGGGCCGCTTTTGCCATGCGGAATTTTGTGAAGGGGCCGCAAAGCGGCCCCAATTTGGCGCTGGATCGACCCCTGGTTTTTAATGCGTTAAAAAAAGTTTTTTACCGTATGTTTGTTTACATGTGATTTTAGTTCTTTTTTGCCTTTTAAGTTGTATTCTATATATATATTCGATTTCGTATAGTTCCATGATAATGATAATTTTTTTCACACTGCTCCTTGTTTATTTCTCTTTGTCTGAACCAGCTATTTGTATGAAAAATAAAAATTTATTTTAATTCGTAGTTAAAGTTTAGTGACTGTATTGTATTCGTACTAATATTTCTGTTATTGGAACTCTAAATATGTTCTACATACAGTTGGGGCATTCCACGGTATTTTTTACATTTATGTAGAGTCCGTGACGTGACCTTTTTTTGCCATAACTTTAATTTACCGTTTGATTTGCAAATTATTTTAATTTGGGCTGGTGTGTTGGTAGGAAAAGATCAAAATAAAATAATATGCTAATCAAACAGTAAATTAAAAAGTTATGGCAAAAAACGTCACGTTACGGACTCTACATAAATGTCAAAAATACCTTGGAATGCCCCAGTTACGACTTTTTTCAATGATTTTGTAATGTTAGAACGAATGGTTTTCTCTATCAAGTTTTGCTCCATGGTCACATTGTTATTATTGGCATTTTCCTCAGGTGAACGTACCCAAGACGAGACGTACCTTTTGCAAAGGTAAATGCAAGAAACACACTTTGCACAAAGTAACACAATATAAGAAAGGAAAAGACTCCGTTTGGGCTCAAGGTATGTTGAAAAAATCTTCTTTTTTATGTTTTTTCGAGAATGTTTATTACAATTTTCGTTTTTCATGATAATGGTATATTTGAATAATCTATAACAACAACAACTTGCGTTACTTCAAGGCCTAGTTGCTCAAATGTTCCTTTATGTCAAAGTTTTCATTGGATCGTGAAGTGACTGATGATCCCATTAATTCAGGGTTCATACACCTCCTGAAAAACTCCTGAAATTTTATTTCTTCTATGGACCCTTAAAACTCCTGAATTTTTGTTTTAACCTCCTGATTTTTCCCCTCTCCTCCTGAAAATAATTTTCAACAACAATCTCTAATTTTAATTCCATGTCATTTTCGTTTAGGCAGCCATATTGAATCGCTGTCAACCAATCAAAATTTTTGTATTATATAGAGCACCCAAATGCTTTCCGCAAAGACATGGGGTGTGTTCGAACCGACTGACCTGCTATTCTGTTCAAACATGCCCATTACGGTTACTGATTGTAACTGCCACTAGAGAACAAACCAAGAACATGTGCTAGTTTTTGTGTTAAACAGCAACAGCCATTAAACATATTTTCTATATTGCTAATGAGTAGTGCTATTGCCATTTTGTAGTATATTTAGTACTGATAAAATGCCGATGTATCTAATATTTTGTGTATTCCTGTTATTTTCAAATATTTTGAATCCAATTTTTAATTCTTTTTTTTTTTTTTTTGATTGAATAGTGTGTGGAAAAAAATTACTAATCAATTAAAAATTTGACAAAGTAGATTAAATGTTACTGAAACTAATTTTCTTGTAAAAACCGCTCGTGTTACTCCTGAAAATTTTGCTTTTGACTCCTGAAAACTCCTGAAATTCATTTTGTCTAGAAGAGTATGAACCTTGTAATTGAACTACGAATGTTGCTGTGGGAAGCTAAAGTGCAGCATTTGCAGAAATGAGTTATGAAATATTTGAAGATGCACGTTTTTTAGATTGCATACTAACAAAAGAGAAATGCAGAAAATTGAAATTCATGCTTCAATTTTGGCGCAGAGCAGATGAGCAAGGTTGTATGAGGAAGCTAAAGTACAAAAGCTGACAAAAATGTAGAAAAAAAAAATGCGTTTATGTTGCCCCTTTATTTCTATTGCAGAAAAATTCGTGTTGGTTTTTAGCTGGTCCCATGGAACTTTAGAGTTAATGAGAGTTGGCAGTATGGGTTTTAAAGTCTTAAATCAGCAGACTTACCTTTTATTACAATAACATGCAGTATTCTGTAGCAAAATTAAGAACAGTAAAATCGCACTACCATAAATACCAATCAGGGTTGTTTGGTTTAAACCACATTGGTTTAAACTAATTGGTTTTTAAAAAAAACCATGCAGTTTTTTTAAAAAATGGTAAAAAAAAAAGCCAAAAAAAAAAAAAAAAAATCCGTTTTACAGGTTTACATTGTTTCCCCACACATATTGAAAAATGTAAAATTCCATTTATGCTAAGTTCCTAGCTAAGTTGCAGAGATAAATACTAAAATTGCAGAGTTGCTTCTTCAAAATATATTACAAGCTTTAATCAATATATATATATATATATATATATATATATTTCATATATGTGCCATAAAGCAGATTTCAGTCAACTTCCATCATTATGCTTAATTTGCATGATTAGTTAAGATTTACTAAGGATTGAATCTTTTATTGTAGATGCAATCCATTATATTGCTCACTCCTGTTGCAGGGGTGTGACATTTTTGCCTAAAAATTAAGATTTGTTCTGCAGGTGAACACAAATAATATTTTTTGAATCAAATTTTTAAAAAAAATTTATACTTCATATTATGATATATAATAGTTCCTTATATTATAATGTAGGAAGATTAAAAGACATTTTTAAATTCCCAGAACAAAATGTAAATGTATGTGAAAAAATTGATTGAGAAATATATAAATCTTCACATATAAACTACACTCTCCATTGATGTTTTTTTTTTTTTTTTGGATTCTGTGTGCTCAAAAGATTTTGATTGGCTATACACCTATGCTGCTTTATATCTATTGGGTGCAGATAATTCTTAGTTTTTTCCCCCCTTTTGTTCATTGGAAGCAGAAAGCTATTTTAATTATTTAATTTAGTTACAAGATTTTGTACTAATCTCTTTAATTAATTAAGAAATTAGGTATAATGTGACTATTGAATAACTGTTAATTACATGGGACCTTAATTACCTTCCGAAAATTAATTGTTTTTCTCGCAAATAGTATTTAAACTTAAAAAAACCTGGTTTAAACCAAAAAAACCTGGTTTAAACCAAAAAACCTTTTTTTTTTGGAAAAAAAAACCGTTTTTTTTACCAACCCTGATACCAATAGAACAAAATGTCTTTCAACAAAACAAATTTTCAGTCCTAACTTAAACAAAATTTGCAGTCTTTGAAGTTTGTTGTAATGAGATTTCACTGTATTTTGAATCATTCTAATATACTTTCTATCTCAACGCTTAATTCATTATTTTATATATTTTTATTTAATATTTTTGCTCAATCCGTTTGTACAAATGAAAATTTTTTTACCACACGTTTACACTATATTCTCCAAATTTTAAAATTCGCCTTTTAATTCTTATGTATTCAAATCTAAGGAATGATTGCTTAGGTATAATGATATGGAATATAAGCTTTTTTTTGAGTTCAAAAAATAATGCTTTGTACATGCTTGCGACATGTACAAAAAATTATTTTTTAAATGCAAAAAAGGCTCTATAAAAGTTGATACAGTGAAACCTGTGTAAGTTGACCACTCGCGGTGCAGTACTTTGGCGGTCAACTTAAACAGGTGGTCAACTTATAAAGGGCGGTAATGTTTTTTTCCGTCATTTCTTGCACCATGTATTCATTTTTTGAGGAATTCACCCTTACTCTTTCTGTTCAGCTCCACTTTCATTGTTTAACATTATTGAAATTGAAACAATAATTAAACATACTATTCAAATACTTTTGTTATTTTCCCTACTTTTTTAACTATATTAGACTCTGTAGATTTAGAAATTCCATATATGCCACCTAATTTTCTCTGGCTTTCTCCATTTTCAATTGCTCTTAATGTTTCATACTCTTTATTAATTTCAAGTTCAACTAACTTTCTTTTTGAAGCCTTTTTATGTAAAATTTATAGCACAAAGAGCAACAAGCTCGACTCTCCCAGTTCATAAAGGCAAAATTAAAATGTCTTAATCCCTTGCACCAGAAACATGTAACTTTACTTATTAGCAGGCCCAGATCTGCGTACCCGCAGTGCAAGGGGCCCGCGTCCTTAAATGGGCTAACAGCCCTATAAATTGATGAAAAAAGAGAAAAAATGACTAGCACTTAGGCTTATCGCTTTTCAAATAGACAGTGCTGGCCACTAGGGAGAGGCCCACATATTTTTTTGCAGGGGGCCCAAAATGTATAGATCCGGGCCTACTCTTTTTTGCAGAATTCCTGTGTTGCCACACTGTATTGCATCTGAAAGAAAAGACTATGAACTTTTCTACTGACATCTATTTTTATTGAAAAGAATACGAAAAGCTATCTCAAATAGAACAACAAATGAAAAACAAGTTTGGAGATAGTTAGTAAAATGCTAGTATGTCATTAAAGCATTAAAAACATTCTTTGAACGCTATCAAAAAAAAAAATAAAATATTATAATAAATAAATAAGTAATAAAATAAAATGCTGAAGAAAGTTTAAAAAAATAAACCAAGTGGTCTACTTACAAAGGGTTTTTTACAATACTCAAGACCAAATTTGGCGTACATTAGTGGTCAAGATAGACAGGTGGTCAAGTTACAGAGGTTTTTCCTTCATTATATGAGATAGGGCTAATTCCGTTCCTGACAAAAGCAGTCAACATAGACAGGTGGTCAACTTTACAGGTTTTACTGTACTTCATATTATGACTAGATGCATTGCCCAGCTTTGCCCGGTGCACCTTAAAAATAAAAATGGTCAAGTGACATATATTCAACAATCAGGCTTTAATAAATAAATAATAATAATAAAAAAATCATGCAAAATTTCCCTCCCAAACAATGATGACAGATATTAAAATACTTTTAAGAAATTAAATCAAGAAAGATAGATTGAAAAAGAGTAACCATTGAAACACAAAATAAAGTAAGTTTAAGGAATTAAAATGCGAAAGAAAATGGTTAACAATTTTAATGGGCATGGGATTTTTTAAACTTGATTTGAAAAGGCATGTAACTTTTTTTTTCCTTTGGAGATAGAAGCTTAGTTTTTCGACCATAGGTCGAGATTACTATAGAGTAAAAAGATACTATAGAGTTTTAGATAGATTACTATAGAGTTTTTCCAATGGTGTCAAAAAGAAAACTGGGATAATTCTTTCACTTTTTATTGATAGATTTAATAAAGAAAGTAGTGCCTAAATTTCAGCTAAGCTTTAAAAAAAATAGTTAAAAACGTGAATAACTCCCACCGTATTTAAGTTGGTGCATTGAAACAAATTTCGCAGAACGCAGAAAAGTCTATTCTTTTCAACGATATGTAATATTAATGTGTGCGAGTACTTTTTCACCCTATATTTGGGAATTTATGTGACAATTGGGCCTAAATTGGAATGAAAAAAGAACTACTCGTCGAATTTTTTTCGAACTGGTCTGCAAACATTTCCAGGGCTGAAAGATACCACTGTTAAAATTCCAGCGAAATCGGCCGGGTAAAAAAAGTTCTCGAGTTTTGCGCGTTTAAACAAACAGGTGCTTTTTGGAGGATTCATTTTATACTTTGTAGAGATACGTAGTAGCTCAAATATATAAGAATCAAAAGACAAAGTTCAAAATTTTGGGAATAAAGTGCAAATGATACTTTTCTGTGACAAGTATGTCATTTGGCACATTTTGTATTTTTAGTGTTTAAAATTAATTTTCCGCCATATTGCAAAGCAACATTCAAAGGCTATATACTTGTGAATATCACGTGGTTTCCACTAAAGTCACATTTCTTGTAAAATGATAAAATACTAACTAAAATATGAAAATGAGTCAAGTCGTTTTTGCTTAAGTAAAGGACTAAATAAATGAACAGTGCACAATCCGAAGAGGAAGCTATCATGGCGATGCTTAATGTTATCAAAAATTTTAGCTAGGTGTGAAAATTATTATGAAGTGCATCAAAACTTAATGAGCATTAGTCCCCCCAGTACTGCATGTATTGGGGGGGGGGGAGTGGACTTATAAAAGTAAAACTTGTGTTTTCTCAATAATACATATAGTCCTATTTTTTTAATTTCAAATTAAAAATAAATGTATCTTTTACTTTAATTCTTTAAAGATGTGGCGGCTGAACTTTGAATTTGGTTTTAAATTGCAGAGTTGATGAATAAATCGAGTCGTTTAGGAAGACCTTCAACATTTTAGCATTTTGCTAAAGCTTTTATTTTAATTTTAGCTTCTTAGTTGAAAATCTTTTCAACTCGGTTTAAACCTTGGGTAGATAGAAATTAAACAAAATGCAAAACAGCGCGACATACATACCTTTATAGGAAAACTCCCTTGCAAATTTATGCATAAAAATGTTATACCTGTGCAAATAGATGGAGCATTTTCCAAATTTCCAAATTTTAGACTAATTTCCGTGGGAAGAAACAGGACCTTATTTCCTTGTTATGACTACTAGTTTGCTCAACATTTTCAATGAGGAAAATTTCTTTCCCCGACTGACATTCTGACGAAAAAAATAATCTGAGAAATGTGAGCAACTACATGTCCTTCCCACGGGTTTTAAAAGTGCTTTATTTCAGTGAACTGTTGCAATTAAAATTTTTAGCTAGGTGTGAAAATTATTATGAAGTGCATCAAAACTTAATGAGCATTAGTCCCCCCAGTACTGCATGTATTGGGGGGGGGGGGGGGAGTGGACTTATAAAAGTAAAACTTGTGTTTTCTCAATAATACATATAGTCCTATTTTTTTTAATTTCAAATTAAAAATAAATATAGCTTTTACTTTAATTCTTTAAAGATGTGGCGGCTGAACTTTGAATTTGGTTTTAAATTGCAGAGTTGATGAATAAATCGAGTCGTTTAGGAAGACCTTCAACGTTTTAGCATTTTGCTAAAGCTTTTATTTTAATTTTAGCTTCTTAGTTGAAGATCTTTTCAACTCGGCTTAAACCTTGGGTAGAAATTAATTAAAATGCGAAACAGAACGACATGCATACCTTTATCGGAAAACTACCTTGCAAATTTATGCATAAAAATGTTATACCTGTGCAAATAGATGGAGTAATTTCCAAATTTTAGACTAATTTCCGTGGGAAGAAACAGGATCTTATCTCCTTGTTATGACTACTAGTTTGCTCAAAATTTTCAATGAGGAAAATTTCTTTCCCCGACTGACATTCTGATGGAAAAAAAATCTGAGAAATGTGAGCAACTACAGGTCCTTCCCACGGGTCCTTAAAAGTGCTTTATTTCGGTGAACTGTTGCAAAGGTCCTTTTAAGGTGCTTAATTTTAAACAAAATTCCTAACGGATGACTGGATATATAAGATGTATTTTATCTTTATGTAAACATTTTTTATAAAGTTTAAGTTTTTTTTTTACTGGAACTGAAAATCAATTGTATTCGATGTTTAAAGTACAATCAATATTTATCGATTACTTCCAGGGCCCAATACAGGCTGGTTTTTCTACCGTTTTTCGGTACCTTCACAAAAATCTTGTTTTGAAATCGGTACTTTCACAAAAATCAAGTAATCAGGTAGCTTCACAAAAACATTAAAAATTTCAAAAATTCACATTTTAAAATATAAAATTTATTTCTCTGTTTAAAACAAAATTTACTCATAAAATTCTAAGCTGGTTTATATGAACAATCGCTTAAATAGAAATCTTTTTGTAGTATTTTAACTCATTTTTAGCCGTTTCTCGCCAAAGTGTTTTTATGCAATAGTATCGCAATCTTTCAACATCTGTTTTGGAAAACCGTTTTTCTCATCATTTTCTATATTGTACACAGTACATAGCCCATTAAGCTGAAACTACGATATCATTTTTTGTACTTCTTAGGTTTTTAGCTTCCCCCCCCCCCCCCAAAAAAAAAACGAAACCTGTTAAAAATAATACTAGATGACATTTACACTTTTGGAACTAAAATTTCACTTATTCTACTTTTCTTTTACAAAAATGAGGATGCCTCTTTCTAAAATTTCACAAAAACAGTGCTAATGATAAAAAAAAGTCCACAAAAATAGAATGACGCAATACTTTCACAAAAATAGGTAGCGAGAAAAAAATCCTGGATTGGCCCCTGACTTCAGATACATGAAATACACCTCCAGCTCAGTCATTTCCAGCCGAGGACTGCAGTTTCGTGCTTATTGGCACTCATCAGCCCGGCATAGGAAAGTGACTGAGCTGGAGATGGAAAACCTCATAAGGAAGCCAAGAGTACCAAACAAACTAGTAGCTACTACAGAATTAGCGCAAACCAGATGAGTGACCAAAGCAATGGTTTGGTTCAATTCGAGGATTCAAGGCATGGTATATCCAGTAAATTACCGGGGCCAGGCCGAGGATTCTTGCCTTCAATCCTCGAGTTGAACCGAACCATTGCTTCGGTCACTCGTCTGGTCTGCGCTAATTCTATATTAGCTACCAGTTTGTTTGGCACTCTTGGCTTCCTTAAGAGGTTTTCCATCTCTAGCTCAGTCACTTTCCTATGCCGGGCTGATGAGTGCTAATAAGCACGAAACTGCAGTCCTCGGCTGGAAATGACTGAGCTGGCCGTGTATTTCATGTATTTCTGCTTTAGCCCTGGCTATTGGGTGGTAATTTACTGAATATACTTCAGATAGTTGAAATTAATTTTTAATTGCATAAAATCAGGGCTTGAAAATTATACTGTGACTTGCCCGGGGCTTGTAAAAATTCCGATTGGGACGTTATCTAACTAAGCGTGTAAATGTTACATGCCTGGCTAAGCATGTTGCCCTTATATACCTGGCTAGGCATGTAATTTTTTAATCGAATATTTCTTCCTAAAACTTGATTATTTTGTATTTTATTGAAAAATTATTGCATCATTACCAAAACTCAAAATTTACTTCAACCCCAATTTCTGTTAAAAATTTGCAACTTCAACTATTGGCCATTGGAGAACCTTACTGCTTTGGCTGCTTATGGCAATGGTAAAACAGCTTAACTTCCCAATTACTTTGACCAAAACCTAAGTGACAAAATTCGTTTGGCTATAAAAAGTCAATGGATAAGTTTTAATGCAACTGTCAACAAAACAGGGTTGGCCGAATTGGACCCAATTGGGTTGGACCCAATGGGTTTTTTTGAAGAAACCCATTTAAAAAAACCCATTATTTAGCCCACTTTTGGGTTTTTTTAAATTTTCTGAGAATTTAAAAAAAAAAAAATAATTTAAATACTTTCACAATTTACCGCAGACAATGAACATAAAAAATGAATTTTGAACTTTAATAGTATTTCTTAACTCTTAACGGCATTAAAAAAATACTTCAAAGATTTTAAATAAATGTATTTAACTTTTTTCTTGAACTGGTCAATAAATAACTCAAATTATCTCGACCAAGTCCTGTCACGTCTGATTTTCTCAATATGTGTACAGAGGAAACTAATCTAGTTAAAAGGCTTTCATGTGAATTATTTTCTGCTAACCAACACATCACAAATCTCTAATAAACACACGGTATATTTTTTAGAAATAAACAGATTTTTCAAACGGTCGACAGAACAGATACAGTATATTCATTATCTTATGAAAAAGTTGAATATTTCTAACTCTGTACACAGAAATAGAAAAACGGGCAGCATAAAATTCAAAGAAATGTCTTGATTAAGCTGGAATTCAGTAAAAAGGGATTTAAACTACTTGAGGTTCTACAGTAGTTTTGCATAACAAAATAAATACAATAAAGTAAAATGCAAAAAAAAAAAAAAAAAACGTAGTAATTAAAAACGAACAATAGATTTTATCGCTCGAGAAGTAACTTTGCCTTAACTGTTGGTAATAATGAAAATTAAAAAACCCGAAACTTCACCATACTTAGGTTTTTTCGTCTTTCATACTTTTCTTCAGAAAATGCTGAATTTTAACTAGTTTTCCAGCTTTTTTTCCCCGAAGACAATTTTTGCACTTTGTCCATATACTTACGCTACAATATGCTACAAGTACCCCACATTTTCCCTAAAAAAAGACAAAAAAACCCAGATTTCTTTTAAAAAACCCAACTTTAGTTGGGTTTTTTTTGGGTTTTATTTAAAAAAGCCCTGGGTCCATGGGCTTTTTTAAAAAAACCCGGGTTTTTGCCAACCCTGCAACAAAGTGCAGGCAATATGATCAAACCTTCTGACTTTACTTTTCCTTTTAAGGAGTAAGCAAAAGACAAAAATTCCTTCGCTTGCGTGTGGAGATTTCGCTCTTCATTTTTCCCAGCAAATGTGCTTGAGGGAGTTGATTTAGTGCCATTAATTAAATAAAAAGCACTCTCCATTGCAGTTTGTCCATGGAGATTATTAGCAGTTTGATGAGAATTCCAATTGATGGTGGGAATTTAGAGAAAATGGAGCCATTGGCGGCCAAAGGATAGAGACATGGTGACAGACATGCATGTCAGCAAGAATATTGTTAATGCAATGTAAATTTTAATGAAAACTGTGTCATTAATATAAACAAATTTTTGTATGATTTATATTTAAAAATTTTAAAATTCGAATATCAAGCCATTAAATTATTTTTTTGTCTGATTAATGCTATACAATAAATTCAAATGTTTTATTAAATGACAATAAAAAAAAATGGACATGTAAAGTATTTTTTCAAGCATGTAATCTTTAGACAAATATGCCCAACAGGACATGTAAAATCTTAAGATTTTTCTAACCCTGCAATTACATTGATTAAAATTTTGTTATTTTGAGTTCAACCCAGTCAATACTTCTGATAAGGGAAAAACTAAAAAAATAAGAAACTGTATGGAAGGGATATATATAAATGTTTGATTTATGCCCTTGAATTTTAACTGTAATTTAAATGTTCTTTTTTATTTTAAATGCTCTTTGCACTTGAACTAGGTTTACTAAATCTCAAAAATTTGTTTGCATATTTTCATGTAGCATGTTGTTAAATATGTATATTATTTGGCAGGTAAGAGGAGATACGACCGAAAACAGCAAGGTTATGGAGGTCAGACGAAGCCTATTTTCAGAAAAAAGGTATGACACATTTAATGAGTGATTATTGTTTTTAAATACAAAAAACCAGGAGTCTTCCTTTTTTTTTTAAAAATCTGAGTAGTCCAGTCGCCATGTAAAAGAAACGAGCGAGAACACTCATTTCATTTTTTAAAGAACTGTTCATTGTTTCTTGATGTATTACAGGTAAACGGTATGTGTATTTATGATCCCCCCATTTTTTTGTATAAATAGTTATCATTTTAAATAATGTATTGTAAAATATGGTTCAATTTTTTTAAGGACATGATTTTTATTGGGGAAAAAAAATAAATATATATTGCTCGTTTGGGAAAAGAATGCCACTATAGGAAATTTTAAATTATTTTTTTCCTCTTAAAGGGCTTCGAATAATATTATCTTCTTTGGAAAATGACAGATTTTTTTTCCTAATATTATCCACTGGAGAGCATAGCAAATTAATTTTTGTTACAACAAATTTCCTGACAGGTTAAACTTCAAACGCTTCTTCTGTAAAATTTCATTTTTTCGTATTGTGGCAATCTTTTTCAGGGGTCTGTCCAGGATTTTTCACAGGGTCCGTTTTTTGTGAAAAATCAAATAATTTTGTGAAAAATGAATTAATTTTGTGAAAAATCAAATAATTCCGCAAAAAAAAAAAAAAAAAAAAAAACGAAATTTTAGAATTTAGAGATGGCACAAACTGCATCAATTAAACTTAAAGTTGAGTGTTTTACTCTTCTATGTCGAGAAAATCATTCTGGAGTGTTTTTCTGATATTTGGCGGGGGGGGGGGGGCATCGCTCTCTCAAGTATCAATATTTATCTACCATTCTACATTATGTTAAATTATACTAGAAATATTTCTGTACAGTATTTAAAATAATTGTAACAAAAAAATAAATAAAATAAATTTCAGAATAGGGTTCAGCATTTAACTTTTTGACCCAAGTCACTTTTAAACACAGAATTTCGATTAAAACTTATAAATTCCGTGATTTTAACAAAAATAAAAAGATATTTTAATTGTTTACCTCTTAACAAAGTGTAATAAACATCAAAAATTCGAAATATCGGATTCCCATAGCGGATGCAAAGAGATCGCAATTCTCAAAGTGAAGGCATCAAAAGTATAAAAACGGCTTGTAAAAGAAATATTTTTGATAAAATTATTTTAAAATTGCATTTTAGAGTCCTATGATAAACATTTCATTAATATCTGTGGACACAGTTGACGCAAAAAAATAAATAAATAAAAAATAAATAAGTAAATAAAATAAACCATCTATTCATCACTTTAATTTTTGACTCATAACAAAACTTTTCATTTATTTGCATCCTAATTAAGGGAAGTTAGCTTGAAAAAAGAAAAATATGATTCTCATATCGGATGTTAAAAGATTGCATTTTTCAAAATGTAGACATCTAAAGAAAAAAAAAAGGTAATTAAAAGAGTTTATTTAAAGTTAATCATCCTTGTTAGTATCGAAAAATCAAAACCCATATTTCTCCCAAAATAACAATTAAACATCTCACCCCACCGTAAAAACGCAAATATTGACAAGCTGGTGAAATGATGAGAATATTTTCTAATCAAGTCATTATAAAGGTTCAACGCCAGACTCTTAAGTGGTGATAATTTTGAAGTTGGTAACCCTATCTGAAGCGATCATATTTTTTCCCCACCCTTGCTATCCCTTTGCAGTTCTAAGTTCATTTCGCAGATATATATTATTATTGTTTATTAAATCATGAGCGGGGGGGGGGGGGGAGAAAAGTGCTTACCAATGCCTTTGCAGAAAAGTTTACAACAACACCGCTGCTAATTAGCTGTGATAAAACAAACAACCATTATATTTATTTGGCAGTAGCAATCATTTATCCCTTGCAGGAGCATTGCAAGAGTGCCGATTTCTTTTTTTTTTTCAAACTAAGCCGATTTTGTATAAGCTGATCCCTCTAATTTGTCTTCAAAAAAAGCTCCAAAAATTATCGGTTTATACACTTCAATAAACAATTTGTGAAAGATCCGATCTTGTTTATCAGAATTTTGTGAAGGGTCCGTTTTGTTTGATCGGAATTTTGTGAAAGGTCCGTTTTGGTTGATCGGATTTTTGTGAAGGGTCCGTTAACAGACCCAAATATCCTCTGGCCAGACCCCTGTTTTTTCAAATATGTTTTTTTTTTGTTTCTTTTAAGTAATTTTCATCTTGTTTTGTACAACATAATTTGTTTGTTTCCTCCTCTTTTCATATATTAAGTGCAAATTAAAAGTTAAAGTTCTAACAGATCCTTTAAAAAATTTAATATTAGACTTAAATTCAAAATCTGATTTAACTTTAAAAAAAAGGGGGGCGGGGGACACCTTAGACACTTGTACGAAGCTTTTAATAAAAATAAAATATTACTTTCAAATGTCTCACTAATGTGCATAATCAAAATTAAAACCCTTAAGGATGACATGCTTTGTCATCATTAAGGGTTTTGTCAGTTCTGGTCTACTTCCCTACCTGCGAGTCAACTTAAATAACTTCAATAAATTGTGCAATGATATTCAAGGTGCTGATATATTATTTAGATTTATTCTAGTTCTTTATCTTTAATCTAAGATTTGCACGCTTTTTTTACGATTTTGTCAAAGCTTTAATGTATGTAAAATATCATTTTGTTTTTGCTACCTTCAAAATGTCTCTGATCATACATTAACTTTACATTATTGTTTATCTTTCTTATCTTTAAATGGATTGGCTTTGGTGTTCCAATTCATTTGACAAAAGAAAGTAAAGTAATAGAATTCTCCAAGCCAAATACATTCTGTTTTGTATTTGTTTAAGGAAATTTGGTCATTTTACATTTATATACAACTTGGGCTACCAGCCCCTTGGTTACTGTCGCTCGCCAATCCTCAGAAACACCTTTTTTCTGCTTTGCAACTTGAGCTTGATTATCAGATTGAGATATGCACTGAATATCGTAATTTGCCTAATACCAACTGTCTGGTTAATTTTTTGGCTGATATTTGTATTTTTATTTTATTGCAAATTAAAATAGTTCATCTATTTTGAGTCTTATGTGAAATCGGTTTAAAATCCTAAAATTATCTACCTTAAAAATATAATTACAAAATTGTGTCGTACAGTTGCAAAACCGGCCACCTCCAAAAAACAGAATTTTTGGGGAAAGCCATTTTACTATTACATCAAGCATAATCGAGGTCAAAACTAAATCTCTTTGGTTTTTAGTGATATTACGGAAGCATGTTGAAAAACGTTTATGTAAATGATGGTGGTATGTCGAGGGGGGTATTTATTCAAATTTTCATTTTGGATTTGGCCACTTTTGCAACTCATTTAGGAGTTGGCCGGTTTTGCTACTAATTTGAACTTAAAAATTGCTGTACCAAATTTAGATATTGGGATTTTGGGGTACGATAAAGAGAATTCTCAAGAATAAGACAGTATAATTTGAAAAATCAAAGATAATCAGAACAGCTGATCAGAATTATTTTTAAGTATAATAAAATAATATAAAAAATAAAATATCAACATTTAAGAACTACAGTCTCATACTCTTGCAGCATTATCGTCTTCAACAGGATCACACTTCTTCCTGATGTTCTTCTTAACTACTGTTTTCTTCCTCTTCGCCTGTACTTCCATTACCTTGAGCAGATGATGCCAGCAAGATGTTTTTGTAAAAAATCTAGCGCTTGTCAGTCTCCCAGTTTGACCCAAAGTGTTTGGTCAGTAAGTTTTGGACATCGCGCACTTTCTGAGGCTTCACCACTAAACCTGGAAATACAGACTTTTTTTGCTCCAACCTCAGATCTATAGAAAATCGCTCCTTGAACCAGCACCTTGTTATTCTGCTTGGTTATAAAAAGTCTCTTCGTTGGTGCAAATTTGAAATGCCATTGTGCGGGGGTTTAAGGATGGTACTGCTGGTTCTCTTCCAGTCAAGATCAGTGTAGTCTCTTTCTGGCTTGTACACCCTAAAGCAGAATACTTTACGATGTTCTGCAACGTAAAATCATTTGACCAAAATTGTTTTGCAAATATTTCAAGCATTGTACGCGAAAAAACGTGACATTTTCCACAAATTGGGTGGCAAAAATCAAAATCGTTTCATATAGGAGTTATTTTTTTTAAAAACTGGACTTATTTATTTCTGTGGAAATATATTTTCGGAAACATCACAGCTTTTAACCAAATGACCAATTAAAGAGCACAGAATTTGGAAAATTAGTTGATCATGAAAACTATAAAATCAAAAAAACTTTAACAAGGTGTCAAACCTAAACTGATTGAGATTTTACAAAAATAGTTTATGTGCTTTCCAAAATGCGTAGAAAGAGCAAAGATACAAAATTTTATAAAAATTCGAACCTAGGTGTCAAACCACATTTTTTTTTGGTTAATTTTACATGGCATGAAGGAGCAATTAAAATAATGTTACTAAATAAAGAAATTACTGAAATAATAAATAGAATGAGTCGAGGTTGGGTTGCATATAATAAAACACTTCAAAACAATTGAAATATTTTTTGGATGCAAAAGGATTGAAATCTCAAACAAGACACGCAATTTCCGGTGGTGGACGTGTTTCAATGTTGGCATGTTTCCAAAACATAAGTGTATGGCGGAAATTGTAATAATGAAGATCGATTGGGAAAGTCCCCAAAGGATTAATCAAATTCAACATAGCGAGCTTTCCGCCAAATTATCGTAATTTGAGATAATTTTAGATTTTCTTTTAATTTTAAGAAGTTCAGTTTCTATAGATTCTCTGCACCGCAATTTTTGCAGATTTTCATCACCGCGGTTTCTGCAGATTTTCAATGAAATTTGCACAATTTCGGCAGAAAATTTGTCAATTTTCCTTTCACATTTGAACAGAATTGTTCTGCTGCTCAGGCATATGTTCTGTGACGTACGTCGCAAATTTAGTAGTATTCTGCTTTGGGGCTTGTACACTTCCACTTTTCGAGAGAATGTCGTCAAATTCTGAATGAAGGCTGAACGAGGGTTTCAATTTTTTTCAACTTCTACTCAATTTGGGCGAAAACACGATCTGGAGAAATGAAAGAATGACCAGGAATGGGGAAAATGACTTCCACTGTTTTAGATGGGTTGGGGCATAATGAGTCATCAAGTATTGAAGCATGAACATCATTGTTGTGTTTTTGTTTTGGCCACCACAGCCGTCAAGCAACGCGCACCACTGACCAGTATTAAAAACGACGACTATAAAGCACAGGGAAAGGTAAACACAGGGATGAGATTTTTCCGGCTTTTGCCGGAATTCCGGCTTTTTCTGTTGACTTTTAGAACCTTTCCTCATTTTCCTCCTTTTTTTTGCCTCTTTCAGGCCTAATTTTTCTCAAAAATCGGAAAAATACGATTTCTTCAAATTTTCAGTCCCTGATTTCTTATTTTTTCTATTTTCCTCTCTCGAATCTTCATCCTCCGCGATATCTACCAAAAACGTATGTTTTGGAATCATGCCAACGATGTCAAACACGTGCTGCGCTGAAATTTGCATGCTTCGTTTGAGACTTCAATCTTTTTGCATCCCGCAATTATTTCAATTATTTTTAATGTTGGGTGACTTTTCATTATATGCTACCTTTTATCTGCTTATTTTATTCATCATTTCAATAATATTTTTGTTTCTTTAATTTATTTTAGGAAAAATGCAAAAGTCAATCAAAAAATGTGGCATGGCACCCACAGTCTCGAATTTTATTGAAACTTGGCATGGTTACTTTTTTGTGTATTTAAGAAAGTGTAAAAAATATTTATGGTGAATCTCAAACCATTTAGGCTTTACAGCCTGTTAAATGTTTTGAGATTTCATGATTAAATGAGGCGGCTGCAAGTTGTTCTTTTGATTCCGAAATCCTATTAGGATGTATTTAAAGACAAATTTTGGGTTCCAATGCAAGGAGAAAGATAACCAATCGTTTATATACATATATATTTATTTAATTTCAATTCTTACTATGAAAAGTATGTTCTATTACATAGAGAAATTTTAGATTTTTCTCTCCGTTGTCAATGTTTACTTTACAAACAGACCTAATTTTAAAATTTATGTTCTCACTCGTTTAACACTATAAACTCAAATGTTTTTAATGAAAAAATATATTTTTCTCTAAAAAATATGAAAAGTTGACACTATTGTGTGATGCAGCCAAGATTGACGATTGACCTCTGACTCCCCTAACCCTTTGTTCAATAACTCAGGGGTTAGAAATTGTTACCTCTTTTTCAAATTTTAGATTTATTTATTAATAAACAGTCTTGCAAGAAATGGTACAATGCAGCAAACTGTACAAAATTATTACTTATACTTAATTAAATACGTATTACCATTAAAACTGGTAAATTAGCCATTTTTTATTGAATTTTTGAGTGTCATGGCTTCTAGGTTTTATTTTGATGCGGTTTTGGATATCATCCCTTTTACGAAGTGTTTTTGGATTTCCTCCTTTTTGCTCTCTGACCACTCTCATCCCTGTAAACAGACTGTGATGCAAGCTGAAAAAGAACATTCCAGATCTAGCGGATATGGACATGGCAGGTTTTGAAACTCACAGGGGAGAGGATTTGGCCGGGTTTGCAGCACATCATGATTTTCAAATGCATGTTAAATGAGGATTTTGCCAGTTTTGCCGTGACTTAAGGTATCCAATAGGTGGAACATGTATCTTAGTACCCAAAACACTGAAAAAACATGTTTCCTAAAATTGAGGAGTTGGCCGGTTTTGCAACTACACGACACAATTGTAACGAGATGTGGATTTGACAACCTAAATTCAACCTAAATGATTTTCTTTAAAACTTAAATGTATGCAAACCATCTTTTGTTTTTTTACATTTTAAATGGCCATTTTCTACAATATTATTTGAATTTAAATGTTTTTATGGTGTTAATATTAGAGGGATGAACCGATAAGCAAACTGGCCGATTACAGATTAATTGGCTGTTGATGATTGGTCGATTAATGGTCAAAATAATTATTTCCAATGCTACCAATTCATCTGTTACTTTTTTTTTCCACTTTGGAAATAGTCAAGTTTATTTCTAATAGACAATCTTTCTCCTCTTTCCTAATTTCCAAAAATAATATGATACTCGTGAGAGTTCTTCCCGGGTTAAGTTTATTTTTTAATTATTAGTAGCCATTTAATCCAAGTTTTTTATTCATTAATACAGGGTTCCCACAGACCCTCAAAGCACCTTATGTGTTATTATGTAAATTTGCATTTTTAAGGTGCTACCTAAGAAATGGTTTGTTGAAAGTTGAAGGACAGATATTACAGTGACATTATGAACAATCTTTCTTATCTTTAAATGGATTGGCTTTGACATTCCAATTCATTTGACAAAGGAAAGTAAAATAATAGAATTCTTTAATCCAAATACTTTTTGTTTTGTATTAGGATAAAGAAACTCGGTCAGTTGTCTCAAAGTGTATGTATCGCATCTATATATATTAGGAAAGATTTTGTGTGAATGAAACGTGAAAAAACTTTACGCAAGGCCACTGGGCACGAACTTTGGTGCCTGCTTTCTGTAGTTTGACTCCAATAAATTTAGCTATGACCTTGACAATGTTTATCTCTGTTTGCGGAGCTTCGTGTGAAGGGGACATGTTATTGGGCCGAATTTGAGTTTGAGTTTTTGGTAAGCGTTGTTAGAGCCACAATATACTATGCATTAAATAACATTTAAAAAACAATTTTTTTTCAAAAAAAAAAAAAGCGTGTCATTTGATAAATATTATACAGTTGAACCTTCATATATCAAAATTTTCTACACATCGAAATCCCAGAAAACTTCATGTCCATTACATGGAAAAATTGTTTCTATATATCGAAAAAAATCTCTATACATTGATTTTTTTTTTTGTTGAGACATTCCTAGATTTTGTTCCACTTTAGACTGTTAGTCTCATGAAAAATAAAGGTTGCGGGAGAAAATTATGTTCCCTAAAAGTTTGCTACGAAACTCATATGGAATCTTGGGTTGAGGGGTGTGTAGATAGGTCGTTGTTCCGATCTGGAGTTCTTAAATTCGCTCAAGTTTATTTAAAATCTAAGTTGTAACCAGTAATACAGTAAAATCAGTTTCAAGTTATCCCTTTTGTCTGTTGATTATCATTCCTAGTCTTTTTAGCTTCGGTGAAAATCATTCAAGTTAAGTTAGATTGATTTTTTACTTTTCTCTCGATTCCATTGTCAAAACAAAAATCCCCTAATGTTGCAGATGGAAGTTGAATTGCCAAATAATGAAGATGTCTGAAGGCGCAAAAATGTCATTTCTGTTAAATTTAGTATTTCCGTAAGCAGCAGGGTTTCCGCTACGGTCGCATTTTTCGCATAATGCGAAAACACTATCTGAATTGCGAAAATAAAGCAATGCATTTTCGCTTTTTTGCTCAGATAAAAAATAAATTAGTTTTTTAAATAAAGAAGAAATGTGTGATCCTAGAGAGGAAGCGTGCATGGCGATAATCAACTTAATCTTTTTAAAATCTTAGCTGAGATGTTTAAACTACAATTAAGTTCAATAACTATTAGTCTTATCCAGCATTATGTCCCCCCCAAAAACTGCTTTATTAGGAGGAGGGAACTGCAACGTTCTAAACACCAATCATGTTTTCTTTTTTTATTTTATGTTTTAAAAGAACTGCTGTTGTACTTATTTCTTCAAGAATGTCACAAATGAAATATGAATTTTATTTTGAACTGGAGATGAAACACACTGAGGCATATATAAATATATGAGAATGTGTAACATTTTAGCATTTTGCTAACATTTTTCCATCAATTTTAGCTTTTATGCTAAAGAACTTTTGAACCCAGCTTAAACCCTGGTAAGCAGAGCGCCTGCTGTTATGAGAAATTGGATAGCCGTAATGAAAGTACTGAAACTTACAGAAAACTTTCACTCAGAAACATGAAACAACATTACAGTTAGTATTTTTTTAGAAACAATGCAGTGCTCACAGTAAATGTTTCACATTTAATTTTTTTAATTATTAAGTTTTATGTAATCAGATGCTCGTATAAATTAGAAAATGGGTTTCATACACGAAAATTGACTTTAACTTTAATGTTTTAGGATATTTTTTTATAATAGACCAAGATTCTATGTATCAAATTTTTTTCTGATAATTTGCTACTTCGATATATGGGGGTCCGACTGTAATACAATGTCAAACATTTACTTGGTAACAATAAGACATAAATATAAAAACTGAATATAAAGATTTAAAATGCAATAAAATGTACTGTTAAGCCTGGAGTAGTTTTGGGATAAGTGAAAGAGGTAATAATTTTTAGTAAAAATTTTTTTTTTTTACTTAATATATTTTCTGTGGTGGGATTTGGACTTTCTGTATTGAAAAAAAAAAAAAACATTAAGGTAAAGATTTGGTGCTGCCCAAACGTCTGGGCCCATGCTCTAATTTGTAACATTAAACGAGTGTTTAATTTGTTTTGTAATTGTTAGAATAGATAGCGAGTCTCGATCCATTGCTATTGTATAGACTGATTTCTAAGAATTTCGCTCATAATTCTGTAATTTTATTGTGTATCATTTTCTCATCTGTCCTTTGTAGGCCAAAACCACCAAAAAGATCGTGTTGAGGATGGAGTGTTCAGAATGCAAGTATAGGAAGCAGCTGCCAATCAAGAGGTGCAAACATTTTGAAATTGGTGGTGATAAGAAGAGGAAGGTATGTTTAAGCCACAACCATAAAACAAATAATATTTGTATATTGTGCTTTTTTTCGGTGTCGCTTTCTTTCACTGTATTTAAATTATGATTCAATGAGAAGGCCATTTCCATGTTCTTCATTTTTTTTCAAAAGAGTTTATTTTCAAACTGTTGAAAAATGTTTTTGGAGGAAGCAAAATTTTCAATCAAACTGCCCTGATAAGCAAAGTTGAAACTAGTATTCCTTCCAGTGACATAATCATTGCTAAATTAATCAGGTCTACCAAGTAATTTGTCAAAAAAGTTCGTAGGGCCAAATTGTTTTTCATTTTAGAATTGGATTTTTTCATTGTTTCCTTTTCTTTCTGTAGCTTCTCTATCTTTCTGTATCTTCTAATTAAAATTTTTGATGTATTTCCAAATTGAATGTAATTCTTAAATGCAAATAGAAATTAGTAATTTAGTGTATCTTGATCTTTTCATGTCTTTCTAAACATTATTTTTGTTACATAGTTTCAAAAGACAATGTTATATAAATGTAACAAAATTTTGAACTTTTGAAGTTTATTTTCTAATCGAGATTACATTCTGATTTCCAATCGAGATTTATATTGAAAACAGAAACATTCTGTTCTGTTTTCAATATACAGTCGAGCCTCCATATATCGAACTTCCACATATCAAAATTTTCTATATATCGAAATCCCAGCAAATTTCAATGTTCATTACATAGAAAAATTGTTTCTGTATATCGAAAAAATCTCTATACATCGAAATTTTTTTCGAGACATTCGTAGGTTTTTTTCCCCTACTTTAGACTGTTTGTCTCATGAAAAATGAAGGTTCCGGGAGAAAATCATGTTTACCAACGGTTGCTAAGAAACTCATAAGAAATTTGGGTTTGAGGGGTGTGTAGATAAGTTGTTGTTCCGTTCTGGAGTTCTTAAATTCCCTCGAGTTTATTTCAAATTTTAGTTGTAACCACTAACACTGTAAAATTAGTTTCAAGTTATCCTTTTTGTCTGTTGATTATCATTCCTAGTCTTTTTAGCTTCAGTAAAAATAATTCAAGTTAAGTAGATTGATTTTTTACTTTTCTCTCGGATTACATTGTCAAAACGAAAATCCCCCTCATGTTGCGGATCAAGTTAAACTGCCAAGAATGAAGATGTATGAAGGCACAAAAATGTCATTTCTGTTAATTTTTCAATTATTAACTTTCGTTTAATCCAATGCTCGTATAAATTAGAAATTGGGTTTCATGCACGAAAATTAGCTTTATTTTTAATGTTTTAGGAGATTTTTATGAGAAAATTAGATTGTTTCTATATATCGAAATTTCTATAGATCGAATTTTTTCCTGGCAATTTGCTACTTCGATATATGGAGGTCTGACTGCATATGTATTGTTTGTTTTTCACGAGAAATCACATTGCCACGCCCCCTCGAACGCAGAGTTCCATTTTATGCGGGGGTGATCGATAAGCAATCCACACGCTTCTAAAGGAGACAACCAGACAGCCGCAACTTGGGCGTGCATTTTAATGTGCAAAAAAACTTTACATCACTTGATTGACTTGTCTGTTGTCATTTTTGTTATTCTTACATTTTAAAAAATGTTGCTTTTACAACAAAACGCTATGATCGAATATACCTCCTGCCGAAAACAGCGAAGTAGAATTATCGGATACCATGTAACAAGGGAGAAGTCAACAGGGGTGATTGTGTTCCGGTATTTTACCTGATTTCCGGTATTTTCATCTTGAATTCCGGAACTTCTATATTTTCAGAAAAAGCTACTTTAGTAAAATTTAGAGCGATGTTTAATGAAACGAAAAAATCCAAATTGAAGACATTTGGTATAAATATAAAGCGTGAGCTACGGTCATGTTTTGTAAACTGGGGGAAGGTAGGAAGAGAAAAGTGATAAGAGCTTCGACTCCTGTCTTTGTTCTTTATGGCAGTTGGAGGAATTGATCGTATGCAAATATTTTCTTTATTTTATATTCTGGTTTATGATCTTTATCTGCGTGCGTTCTGTTGTTATTGAACTAATTCTAATTATACTTTATCGTTATTAATATGCTCCTCGTAAATATAAATTAGTTTGTTTAATTAAATTTTACTAGTTAAATCTTACTTTTCATTTTGCTACTTTTTTTGTTTGATAAATTTATTCATTTGAACTTTGCAAGTTCTCATTTAAAAAATGAGGTATCTGGATAATTCTGAAGATATTTGTTCCATCGATGCAGGATAGTAGTGTTCACTCTAGAAAAAAAAGGGCAGGGTGCTGGCCTTTGAAAGGGGCAACTTTTTTAAAAAGGGCACTATTTCAACGCGGTGTCCCCCCCACCCAAGACCAATGATGCACCACTCAAAAAGTACTGAGTGCCCCCCCCCTACAAAAAAAATAAGAGAAATAACACTTAAAACACCTTACAAAAATTCAAACAGTCTAGTCTGCACCATGACCCCCCCCCCCCTTGATTGCCGTCACCACTGACTTTATTATTAAATATGATTTCATCCAGAAAGCGCACTTGTCTTCAAAATAGGGTTAGCTCCCCCCCCCACACACAAATGCCAACTAAGCTAAGCACATTTTCCACACTCCATAGGAACATTTAGCTAATGCTGAAACTTGGCTTTGGGTGTTTTTCAACACTTTTCAGGCCATAATTTTAACTACCTATAAGAGTAAAAAAAATTCTAGGCATTTCAAAAGCCTTTGAATTTCAATTTAAGAAGAACAGTATTTAATTACTGATCTCCCCTTCCTAACAAAGAAACTGCCTAGTAATGTGCATTGTGCCATTAAGTATTTTAGTAGACATCAAAATTTTGATGAGTGTAAATTCTCCTTTTTTTAAACACATTACACTTCAAATAGAATAATTAACTTAAAATACTGTGTGCCAGTGCTTCAAAAATGCAGTGATAGCAAGTTGCAAAACTAAAAAGACTTTATTGCAGCTTTATTTCCTAGTCTTGGAGTTCAAATTCATAACACAAATGTGTTGGCAGATGTATGCGCTCCTAAATGCAATGCATAAGCAGCTTGGGCCAAGCTAAGATTTTTTATCTCAGACAATTTTTCTGAAAATTTAATATTTCAGCATTTTAATTGTGTGATTTTTTTAAAAATCAATTGTATAATATTTATAAAAGAAAAAGAAACAGTGCAAGATTATTTTTGTTAGAAAAAAAGCACAAGTATGTCAAAAGTATGCTTTTTATTATGTCAATAAGTGTTTTAAATAATCTGTTATATGAATCACACACACAACACATATACAAAGAAAATAAAAATACTTAGCAAAAAGGAAAGAATTGAATGAACGCCCTGTCAATGCGATGTTTCCATTTCAAACGGCTTTTTAGGGGGGCTGGGGATGGGGGTTAAAAATCCAAGATATTGAAAAAATACCCTTGCATTTTAGCCCAATAAGTTTTGTACTATGTTCTTCTTAGGAAACAATCAGAAAGTTAACTTTCCAGTAACAGATGTGAAAAGATTGCTACAGAATCACTAGCAATGCGCTAAAATTAGCTAAGCCTAATTTCCACGTGCAGACGAAGAACGGACACAAAGGGCTGAAATGTTAGGAAAATGTCCTATTCCCTCTCTCATTGTTGATTCTCAGAAGATCAAGGATGGGGAGGAATGAAACAAAGCTCTCTCCCTTCCCAGAAGACCCTACTCCTTCCCACAACCTTTCAAAAAACCACCCTTAGTAGAAGAGAAGAACATGCCTTTGTTTCCTATTGATAAGCCTGTTTGAATTCTGATAATCTCATCCCTTCTTTGCCTAGGTGTTTGCTTCCCCTTTTGTTTATGGGGCCGTTTTCAGGGTGAAATTCTGGGAACAAGGATAAGACATGGGCGTTTTTACAAATCATCGCTGGACAAATAAAATTGCACCTATATCACGGCAGGTCGAAACGATGGTTGAGGCATCTTTTTAAAAACACAAGGTGCAATTTCTTATTTTTGAGAAGGGCGGGGCGCATTTCGCGATCTAAAAGAAGGGCAGGGCGCATTCTGCTGATATGGAAAAGGGCAGGGCGCTGCGCCCTTCAAAAACGGCCTAGCGGGAACACTACAGGATAGAAGAACAAGTTTAATTGGGAATGGTTAAACAGAGTGGATTCCTACAATAAAAAGATGGAAATATAGTGTAAAAAAAATGATAGGGTTGGATTTTGGTTTTGTGTTTCTTGCAACAAGCCCTTTACATATGCTAATGATGGTGTGAAGGCATTATTGCAATGCAACATTCTTCTACAAATACTCATAAAAGAAACCGGGAATCAGTAAAAAATGCTGGTGTATTAGGCTTTAGTGTATTAGTAAATGAATGTAGTTAGTGGTTAAGGATTCAGATGCAAAGGATGAAAATAAAACATTCTTTGAAAAATTTTAAGAAATGAGAAAAAATAAAATAATTTAATTCCCACCAAGCACATGGACGAATGAAGTCCAATTAAAACTTCGAGTTTTAGCCCCAACAAATAACTATGTATATAAATTATTTATATACATAATATAACGTGTACATACACGTAATGTGTATATATATGCCCATCAAAACACTTTTTCTTCTTGGAAAAAAAATTTCAGGTGTTTTTTCATGTAATTACAATCACCCCTGAGTCAAGTGCCTTGTGAAAAACAGACAATATACACAATGAAAGGAAAGCCATGGCCGTATTTAAGGAGTGGGTGTTTAAAAGGTTTAAGCCCCCTCGGAAATTCTCCGGTTAAAAATATTCTGTTACTGTTTTCAATTATTTGCTCGTAAAAGTCTGCCCTTTTTTTAAAAAGAAACTTTTAGTATTTTTTATGATGTAAATAACTTTGTTTTGATCATTATGTTCTTTTAAAAATATCTCCTTATTAATATGATTTTTCATTTCACGAGTGTTGTTTCAAAAAAGTTTCAAAATGATTCTTCAATTAAAAATCCTTTTCAGCATTAACTTAAGTTGATATGTAAAATGATGCATGGTTTAAATGTTTAGCTATTTCTAAAAGCTATAGAATAAGTTTTTGAATAGCTCAATCATAGATGACTTCAAAATAGTTGCAGGCCTTCCTTTTTTGCCTAGATGAGTGTTGGTAAAGAATTTAATAAACGAAAGTCTTGCTGATTTATGTACAGCGGTATTTCCATACATCAAACTTTTTCATATAGAAATTTTCTGCTTTTCAAAAAGCTTTCTTTGTATCAAAAATCAGAAAGGACATATTCAGAGATTTTATTTACTGTAGACCATTTACGTCACAAAAATTTAAGTTAGGAGAAAAAATATTGCAGTTACTGTCACTACAAACCCAACAAGTCAAGTGGGATGTCATCTTTAGTTTATAAATTATCAAATTTCAGTTGCAACTTGTCCTTTAAAAAGGTTTTAGTTATTCCTTTTCTCTGATTAATGATCTTCACCTCAAAATTAACGTATTTTCTGTCAAAATCCAAGCATTTCCTAGCCATTTAAAAATTAAATGCAAAAGGTGTTTGAAACATATGTCCTGGACTTCAGTTTGCAAAAAATATTTTTTAATGGAATGAACAAAGAGGAATATTTCTTTATTTCAACTTTATGCAAAATTTGGTGTTCAATGTCACATTCCTGGTTAATGTACCCACTGCTTTGATAATTGTTTTTAACAAAATTTAATGTGTTTGAGTAAATGCGATAAAATTAAGATTTCTTCTATATATCAATATTTCCATTTGGCAAACATTTTTTTTGCTAATTTTATATATGCAAATGAATTTAGTTAAGCTAAACAAAAAAAAAAAAAAAAATAATTCTGAAAGAAAAAAAAAGTGTCTCATCTTGCAGTATTTCTGCAAGTTTAAGTTGGACTACAAAGAAATAGAATTAGTTTAAAACTCCTTTCTTAGAAAATACGACTTTATTTATTTTTCTCAGACTTGAATGGTGATATTACAAGGGGAAAAAGAATAATAAAACTTGTGAAACTAATTTATTATATTTATTTTTTTGTCTTCATTTTGTATGCATTTGCTAATAAATGTTTTCTTCATTTATTTTCAGGGACAAATGATCCAGTTTTAAATTTCCTTCTGTGTCTGTACAGTTTTGTGGAAATAAACTATTGTAAAAATCTCCATTTCAAATCCTTTTGATTGTTTGTTACATTTTTTACTTAGCACTTTCTTTGCCTCTTTTTTTTTTTTACTTTTTATTTTATTATGAGTTTATATGTAGTTCAGTTATGCAGAACTTCTTTCATAATTTCTTGCCTTAATTAAAAAAAAAAATCTGGTTATTGAAAATTCTTAAAAAGGTTCGCAAAAGTATTTCCAACTTTCTTCTTCGCTGGAAACAGAAGACCTATCACTTTAATTCCCCTGGACTCGATAACTTTAATTGTTTAATCTATTCTTAATACCAGCTCACAAAAACCACTTATTTTTAAAATTGATTTTTACAAATCTTTATCAAATATATGTTGGACTAGGTTTTAGTGTTAATTTGAATTTAAAGAGCTTAATGTCTTGTATAAATGACATGCTTTTATTGGGTTTTGTTTAAGACAATTTTTTTTTCATATGCAGTATTTTTTATTTTAAAAAATAAAAGTATTTCCAACCTTCTTCTTCGCTGGAAACAGAAGACCTATCACTTAAATTCCCCTGGACTCGATAATTTTAATTGTTTAATCTAGTCTTAATACCAGCTCACAAAAACCACTTATTTTTAAAATTGATTTTTACAAATCTTGACCAGATATGTGTTGGACTAGATTTTAGTGTTAATTTGAATTTAAAGAACTTAATGTCTTGTATAAATGACATGTTTTTATTAGGTTTTGTTTAAGACTATTTTTTT
Source organism: Uloborus diversus (assembly GCF_026930045.1). NCBI lineage: Eukaryota > Metazoa > Arthropoda > Arachnida > Araneae > Uloboridae > Uloborus > Uloborus diversus. Next base: position 10,537,093 of record NW_026557987.1, on the reverse strand, counting down.
TCATACGCAGTATTTTTTATTTTATGTGTTATGTCCTATGTCCTAAAATTCTTCAAATTTGAAAAAAACTATAAATGTACTGATTATGTCTGTTGATGATTGTTCCTGGATTCCTAGAAGCAAATGTGGGATTCTTATAGTTTTGGCTCTTGCATGCTATAACATATTTGGGAAATTATTGAATTGTCAAACAAATGTAATGTAAAGAAAAATCATAGATGCTTTCAGAGAAAAAAGCAACCTACATTTGAGAAATCATCTCCTACTATTAGTTTTTTTATACCCCTATTAAATTTTTTTTCTGGTGTCTTCATATAGTTCAGGGTTCGTACGCTCCTCCAATACTCCTTCATTTAGGAATTTTTTTTGAAGGGTCCTTCAAACTCCTTCATTTTGGTTTTAACTCCTTCAAAACTCCTTCTTTTTTCAGGGATGAGATTTTTTCCGGCTTTTGCCGGAATTCCGACTTTTTCTGTTGGTTTTTAAAACCTTTCCCCCTTTTCCTCCTTTTTTTTTGCCTCTTTCAAGCCTTATTTTTCTCAAAAATCGGAAAAAAATACGATTTTTTTGAAATTTTTGGTTTAAGATTTTTTATTTCTTCTATTTTTTCCCTTTTGAATCTTCATCCTCCTCGATATCTGCCAAAGACGTACGTTTTGGAATCATGCCAACGACGTCAAACACGTGCTGCGCCGAAAGTTGCATGCCTCGTTTGAGATTTCAATCTTTTTGCATCCTGAAAGTATTTGAATTATTTTTAATGTTGGGTGGTTTTTTTACTATGTACTACCTTATATTTTCTTATTTTATTCATCATTTCAATAATATTTTTATTTCTTTAATTTATTTTAGAAAAAATGCCAAAACTCAATCAAAAAATGTTTCTTAGCACCCACAGTCTCGAATTTTTTTGTAACTTGGTATGGTTACTTTTTTTGTGTATTTAAGAAAGGGTAAAAAAATATTTATGGTGAATCTCAAATGGTTTAGGCTTTACAACCTGTTAAAAGTTTTGAAATTTCCTGATTAATTGAGGCAGCTGCAAGTTGTTTTTTTATTCCAAAAATTGTATTAGGAAGTTTAGAACATAAAGAAATTTTAGATTTTTCTCTCAGTTGTAAATTTTAACTTTACAAACAGGTCTAATTTTAAAATTTATGTTTCTCTAAACTCAAATGTTTTTAATCAAAAAATGTATTTTTCTCTAAAAAAAAATATGAAAAGTTGACACTATTGTGTGATGCAGCCAAGCTTGACCTCTGGCTCCCCCAACCCTTTGTTCAAGGTCTCGGGGGTTAGAAATTGTTACCTCTTTTTAAAAATTTAGATTTATTTAGAAATAAACACCCCTGCAAAGAAATGGTACAATGCAGCAAATTGTATAAAATTATTACTCGTACTTAATTAAATACGTATTACCTTTAAAACTGGAAAATTAGCCATTTTTGGTTGTTTTTTTTTTTTTTTTTTTTGAATATCATGGCTTCCAGGTTTATTTTTGATGCGATTTTAGATATCATCCCTTTCACGAATTTTTTTTTTTTGGATATCATCCCTTTTACGAAATTTTTTTGGATTTCCTCCTTTTTTCTCTCTGACCACTCTCATCCCTGTTTTTTGGTTCAAGACTACGTAATCTTCCTCTATGACAGTAACTTAAAATACTTCGCTCGATAACTTAACTTCGCCACAAGGGCAAGGTCATAAAGGCAATTTCAATGCAGTAATTTCATATATTTATTTTTTTTCATAAAGATGTGATTTACAAATTGATCATAGAAGTCAAAAAAGTTAAAGGTGAAAATATTGTTATATGACTACGACATCTCATAGGTTTCATTCCCCCTCCCCTCTAGGTGGGCACCACTGCTTTTCCTGCTAAAGCCAGCGCGACTCGGCTTAAATAAATAGCGAACCTTTCTTACCTGTTGTGATGTGCTTAATGCCGAAAATTTTTTGTGCCTTCATACTATGACGTAAGTCTGGCGCTCACAGGCTCTTGCTCTATTATTATGCGTATTCATCTTTAACTAGAAAACCGCCCGTCAAGGTATGACAGGTGAAAATTGCTTCTACTCTTCTACATTTGAACGAAGCAATTGCCTCTCTGGTGATATTTTGATAGTTGAAAATTGTAACCCTAACACCAGTCGATTAACCTTAAACTCCAGTAGATAGCGTTCATTGTTTTCTTTTCTTCATTTCCCTGCAATGACAAAGTCTTACCAGTAAAACTGTTAAGTTACCGGATCGAGTTCAGCCTAGTTGCAAGTTAAACTAGAGCCGCTATATAGATAGGCCGACGCATCAGCTTAAGTTTAGCCATTGTGGATCGGATTTTTCATTGTTGCAGAGCTAGGGTTACCAAAGCAAAATTTCAAAAATGACAATTTATTTAACAAGCAATTCACGTTACTGGCAGGGCAAAATCACCAAACGCGATAACTTGCCAGAAAAGACAACCACTCAAACACGCACTCCGATCCAAAATGGCTAATCTTAAGCTGATGCGCCAGCTCTTATGTATAGGGGCCTTAGGTTTAAACATTACCAAAACACATTATCAAATTATCATACGGTGTTCATTGTTGAAAACACGCGGGTTACTCTATCATCGGCTATTATTTAGGGTCACACGGGGGCAATTATGGGTCACTCTCTTTCCGGGGTAAATAATGGTCACCAACTTTTTATTGTTAAAAAATGTTTTTGCAAAAAAACTAAATTATGCTAAGTCATCCTTATACATTCAGTTTTCCTATACCAAGGTCAAAAACAATGCAGCAGTGATAGTAAATAAGAGAGAAAAAATAGTTTTCACACTTCTATAAAAACATCTTTAAAAAAGATTGCCTCGGAAAATCATGATTTGTTTCAAGATTCGTGTTGGTGAAACACTGTTGAAGGAATTATTTTGTTGGTGCTGTTTTTTTAGTAGCAAATGGTCTAAGCTTATCATCTTACTACTATTATATATGCGAAAGTTTGTATGGATGTATGGATGTTTGTTACTCTTTCACGCAAAAACTACTGAACGGATTTTGATGAAACTTTACAATAATATAGCTTATGCATCAGAATAACACATAGAGTAGTTTTCGTCCCGTTATGGGGGCAAAACCCCCCTTAGAGGAGCAATAAAATACAATTTTCGTATAAATTCTCTAATATAGGGATGAAAAAATACTTGCACATATTTACATTATATGTCCATCGAAAGCTTTGATTTTTCTGCTGAAGATGGCACTTCTTCGAAATTTCTAAGTAGAATAAAAAACGAGTTATGAGCTTTTTAGTTCCATGTTCGAAGGCTTTCCTCAACTCAGTACAGTATTTAGAGTATCATCTCAACTCAATGTCGATAGCGACTATTGTTGTATTGTTGACTATCTTTGCTTTTCGTGACTGTTCAAGGCTTTTCTCAAGTCATATCTTGAAGTAAGATTTTTGCACAAGATTGGCAAATGATACATGATTTGGCTGATCATTTTCCATTTAAATGGAACTTTAATGTAATTAATGGTTTTTATTATTATTTATGCTGATTGAACACTTACTCATTATCCAAACAACCAGCAGATCGCCAAAATTTTTGCAGAAAGATTTCCGTAGCTGATGCATTTGGCAGTTTTTTTCAACGTTGCTGTTTTTGAAGCCGAAGACTACGTCATAATGTTTCTCAGTTTTCACCATGTAAACAAAATATCGCCAATCAAAGAATTTTCAAAAGACTTTTTTTTACTGTGTTAAAAAATCCAGCAACTAAATTAGGCAAATCCATAAACAGCAAAAAAACTTCCATTAATTTTCCTTTTTGCACAATTTCAAAACAATCACCAAATTGTATTACTTATTTTGGTAACATTTCGGATGAAACTGTTTACGCGCCATTTTATGGTGACCAAAAATATCTCAGCATCTGGCGACGATATCTCTGTAACGAAAATTAATATCATATCGTTTTTACAAAGTAAGGAAAGAATGGGGGAGCATCATCGAAGGTACCCCTGAAACGAGTTTCGCAAATTCGGTAAAATCGCACCAAGAGCCACAATGATTGAAATCTTTTTAAACATGAGAAGAATAATTTCATGTTTTGGAAATTTGTATATGCTTAAATGTAGTGCTTTCGTTTCTAAATCAATACTATTTTGTTCTTTATACTTATTGCTATTTTACTTTTATGGGTAAGGAAGAAACTCTACTTTTAATCATGTCAAAGAGATGTGTTTTAAATTCTTTCACTTAAACCAGAAAAAAAAAGCAAGTAACGATTTTTTCTCATAATTATTACTGACCCAGGCAACGCCGGGTATTTTTGCTAGTACCTACATACTTTTTTTCTTTTTTAAAAAAAGTTAGCATAAAGGTATGCTGATTTATACTCCAGTTTAGCGGGGTAATTCTGGGTCAGTATATTTTCTGATATTTTAGATGTTTTTCTTATTTATTTCTAAGTGAATAATATAAGTATTAACTTCAACTTAACCTTTTCTATGATAAACTCTCTCTTAAAAAGAAATTTTAATGCTCCAAGTACAACATTAGATATTTTATCATCTTTAATTGCTGCTTAAGTATCATGCCCTTCAAATCAATTTCAGCTTTGAATATAATATGTGTCAGCATGCAATTATGGTACACATAAAGAAGCAAAATAAGCAATAAATTAATGCAAATCACTTCAGTGACAAATAAGGAGACAAATTCGATAATTATAACAAATCAAACTCTCTTGTCTTACTTTTAACTGCAAGAGAAATCAAATTCACAAATGTAGTCAATGAGAAAAACCCTGCTTGCAAAAAAATAAAAGTACCTCAACAAGCTGATATAGACAGCATTTAAATGCAAAATAAGCTTGTTTTGGAATTGTTTATGGCAAAGAAAAAAAAGGGAAGAATTTGCAATAACACAGTTGCAAAATCAATCCTATTTTTAAAATGTTAAAAGATGGTGCTATAACCGATTTCATTCTGTATTTGAACATCAGATATACTTCGTTGTGTATGATGATTAGCAACATATTCAATGGGTAACGTAACTTAAATTTTGGACAAGGAAAAAGCAAAAATGAATTTTCTGGAGCAAGGTGTCGGAAACTTTAGCTTGTTCAATCAAGACATTTCTAGAAGTAATTTGAAATAAGTACATTTTTTTCAGTCTGATAGTTGAAATTGAAAAGAAAAATCCTTGCAGTTGATAGAAACATGAATGATGAAGATGGCATACAACTACTATTAAAGAAATTTCTTCATCAAATTGTGGGCTAAGAGCAATAGCCAATTGTAGTCGGCTAGTAAGAGTAACTTCAAATTATTTCAATTATAATGTGTTATTTCTTAAACATAAAACTTTTTGTCATTAAAAAGTCTCTTAGTGGGCTAAGAAATGACAATTTAGAATAGTTAGTTACTTTTGACATGGATTACTTAAAAAAAAAAAAAGGGGGTGACCCATATTTGCCCCCATGTGTGACCCATAATTCCCCCGATCCGGGGTAATTCCTGGTCACTCGTTTAATTTAAATAAAATAAATATTAATGTAATTTTAGGTAAAGGTATCATTTGAATAATTTCTAAATTGTGTAAGTTTACTCCATGCCAAATTAAATCATTTTATCTTTTATACTTAAGAAGATATTAAGATGTTATCAGGGGTCGAAGTAGTCCTATATATCCTATATTTTCAAAAAAAGCCTCAAAATCGTCCTATATTTCCTATATTTTTCAAAAATGTCCTATATTTCCTATATTCCCATTTCATACCATATATATCCTTTAAAAAGAACTGTAAATAAACTTTCTGACATAGGATTTTTCGCTGAAAGTACGTGCCCAAACGAATTTCAATTTAAAAAACTCAAATGACTAAATTCTGCAACAGGCATCTTCTCTCATTAGCTACAGCAATGTGACGTCACTCTATAGTGGGTGGAGTTTCGGGAACTAGTGCTGGTTTTAGTATAGTATGGTATAGTTGGTTTTAGAATTTTGCATTTTGGGGGGGGGGGGGGGGGGGGGGCAACAGCCATTTGTTTTGTTTTCCGTCATGGTTTTTGTTTTCGTTGGTATATTTTTGTGTTCGGTGCATTTTCTGATCGGAATGTTCTAATTTTCTTTTTGCAATCTTTTCTTTTTGGGATTGTGGAATGGTTAGTTCCTTATGATGTTAAAACGTAGTTTGTTGTAATAAATGGAATTATAATGGCGAAATCGCATCGCTTAACAACATTTCGTGTGGAGTTGTTGAACCAGGAGGACATTAATTCTTCAAATTTTGGTGCATGGTGCACTAAAGGAAAAGATTATTTTACCGCTTTTTGCCATTTTTGCAACTTTTCAGTGCCCATAAACAATAGTGGATTTTCGCAATTGAGGCAGCATGCTAAAACATTCCAAGCATAAAGAAGACTCTGAAAAACGTCAGAAGGATCCTTCCCAAGCTCTTTTTGTTCTTAATACAAAGGGGGGGGGGGGTAAAGGGTTCAGTTTAGATATAAAATCTAAGAGCAGTGGAATTAGTACTTGGGTCATGAGTGAGGAAGAAAAAATAAAAATTATCTTTGTTCAAATTTTGGTTAGTTATTTAGTCTGTAAAGTACACTTTTTTCAAAAATTATTCTTTCAACTACTGGAAAGTCATTATAGATGAATTTTTTTGAAGTTTTTTTTAAACAAAATCATTGATAAGAATAACTGAATAATATATGATATGTATTATTTCTTTTTTCATAACAAAAATATTCATATAATATGTCCTATATTTGTCCTATATTTTTTGTGGAAAATGTCCTATATGTGACAAGTCGGTCACTTCTACCCCTGTGTTATGGCATTTTGATCCATAATTGCCCCGTCTGACCCTATATGAGGACTAGAATGGAAGTGGTTTGTTTTTGTCATCTGTAATAGAACCTTACCCCTACTTTTACGCTTTACGCGGCTTTTCTGTGCAACGTAACCCCTGGGTAAAACAAGGATCTACTATACTTAGTTCAAATTGCTCTTTGGTTATGAAATAGACAATTTTTCCTTCGTTCTATTTATTTTGTTTATCATTATTTTTTATTTAAACACTCATTGAGTCTTGGTTTCAGTGCCAGCATGCAATATTTTTAGTTGAATTATCTAAAAAAAAAAGTGCTCCTTTCTCTTGCATTCAAATGTAAAGACTAGAGTTTCCCAACCCTCGGGATTATCAGGAGCCAATCCCGCTTTATTGACTTTATTCTTCTAAAAATTAAATTTTTATGTCAAATAGAAAAAACACGCTTTCGTAGCAAAATGAACTAAAAAGTGAAAAATAATCTTTGGATGATAGTCATTGACCAATCACTTAATTTTAATGTAATACAAAAAAGCGTGGGGTGCTGTCTTATTTACATTTTTGCTTGGACAACAAATGGAAGAAATTCAAGACAACTGATAAGAACCCCCCCCCCCCCACGCTTTTTTGTATTACATTAAAATTAAGTGATTGGTCAACTACTCTCATCCAAGGATTATTTTTCACTTTTTAGTTCATTTTGCTACGAAAGCGTGTTTTTTTAGTTTTTAAACTATTATTTTATTTTTCTGTTTTTTATCAGGCAAAATTTGCAATTATTTCCTTTCGTAAAAGTCTTAGTACTGCAATATTTTTTACTTTCATTAAGTTTGACAAAGTTTTATATACGGGATATGACTGGCAATGTGGACGAGCAAAACATTTCGAATTCTAGTTTGAAAAGTTGACCTATAAACAGAAATTTATATCAAGTCCATGTGCAGTTTATATGCATTTTTATATACAGTTGAAATATTTATCCAGAATTGACGAAAATATTTATAAAACGAGTGCGAGGTAATATCTTAAAGTTAAGACAAGGGCACCCCGATGGGAAGCTACTGTGAGTCTTCGATGTATGTTTGCGGAAATCATATTTATATTACTTTGAAAATTTGAGATGCATTTGAAGAAAAGTTTTGTTCAACAATGGTCTGATCAGCAATGAATTTCCAATTAAAGGCTCACCTAAATTTTGGCATGAAATTAGTTAAAAACAATTCTATTTCATGTTCTAATTACCTTGGAACATTGGAACAAATTTTGTCTGATGCAGAAAAATTAAAGGTTTTTGTAGATATTTTTAAATAATTTTTGCGAGCATTTTTTAATGTTTTTTTTTTTTTTTTTAATTTTTTTCCTTTTTCACATTGTTGGATTTATGCCAAAATATTGATTAAAATTGGAGGAAACTAACACTTAAAAGAGTTAAAATTTGATTCATCACAGCAACGGGTGAATACTGATTGATTTCTCCAAGTCAGTCTCTAAAAGTTTTTGGATAACTTCGCTAATTAATATTACCTATCACTTTGAAGAGACATTTAAATACATGAACAGCTTAACTTACTGTACTGTCATTCGAGTCATCTTAAGAGTTTCGGACAAGTTTCTGTCGCTCCTTTTAAAATCGTGCCGAATATATAAATAGTGTCGGGTTTTTCATCGCTTTCTTATTTGGAGTGCACTTTTTGTAACTTCAAGATTTTGAGTGCATTCCTTAAATTTACAGAATTGCTCCAACATTGCATTCAGGCTACTCAGCGGGCTTTGGAATCTGTAATTCACTTTCTCTATTTTTTCTTAATCGTAGTTTATTGGATTTTAAATTTTAGTCATGATTTTCGAAAATGCTTCTAAATTTTAAGCACTTTGTCAATTGTTGAACGTATGAAAACTGAAACCTCCAATGAGAAAACCAATTCATTTTCAGGCCTACTCTATTTTTATTGTGTTCTTAAATGGTAAGACAAAAATTTTCTTGCTCTTTTTCCAGATATACGAGGTAGGTGATTCAAACTTCAGACGATGCTTGTGAAAATATAGTCATTTTATCAGCGGCAAAAGCTGGAAAAACGCTTGCATGGAAAATTTTTGAGAGGTTGGAAATCACGCGGGATTGAGATTAAAATCCCGTGTTACGAATCCCACTAAATATCCTGCGGGTCGGGATTGGAAACAGTTAAGACCCAACTCGAAATGAAAAACGTTCAGGAACGTTACGTATGTGGCATCTTTCAAAGCCAATAAAATATGCCTACACACAAACATGGCTACATCATATACACACACGCCTGTTCACACACACACACACACACACATATCCTTCCCCCGATCAGTGTTGCCAGATGATCAAATCCAACTTTTCCCCCAAAAAGCGATGTTTTCTATCAAAATTCCCCAAATTCAAAAATCATTTTTCCACTGATATTTTCATAAAATAATCAACTTCCTATGTTATTTTTTTCTCTTGAAAAAATATTTTTTTTCCCCCAATTAACCAAATTTTGTTCAAAAAGTCCCCTACTTTTTTTTTTTGGTCTTTATGATTGAATAGAAGCGCCTGCATCCATCAAGAAAGGATGTTTACTCATATTGGATTTGATTGAATGGCACTGGCGGACGAAGAGGAACGTTAATGCGAATTTCGTAAGAAAATATTCCACATATTGCGAAATGCAAATTCCATAAATTCCATGCTTGATACAAACAATGTAACTACCAGATGTAAATACGCGAACTTAAATACGAAAATATTCTTTTTTTTGTGAAGATTTTTTTTCCTCAGATGTTCCCCCCAAGAAAAAAAATCCCCCCCCCCCCAGAATTCCCCTCAAAACCCATTTCCCTAAAATTTCCCCAGAGTGCACTAGATTTTCCCAAAATGGGAAAATTTACCCCAATCTAGCAACACTGGGCCCGATTAACCTCTGAAATTATGGGATGCTCGGCATCATTTTTCGCCCCCCCCCCCACACACACTGTTTGTTTGGGGAAATTTTGCTAAACATTCTACGGACATTGCTACAACACTGGCTAAAGCAAAGTGGTCTAGCAGAATTCAAAGTAAGGTTTATTCCACCTCACCAACTGACAGAAAGTTTATTACATATGTTGCGCTTGAATTTTCAGCAAATTTGGATGGTAACATGTTGAATCATATTTGACGCTTCACAAGAGAAATTAAATGTCATAAAAGTACAGTCGGACCTCTATATATCGAAGTAGCAAATTTCCGGAAAATAATTCGATATATCGAAATTTTTATATATGGAAGCAATCTTATTTTATCATAAAAATATTCTAAAACATTAAAATTAAAGCTAATTTTCGTGTTTGAATCCCTATTTCTAATTTATACGAGCATCGGATTAAATGAAAATTAAGAATTAAAAAATGAACAGAAATTATATTTTTGCGCTTTCATACATCATCCTGCGACAATTCAACTTGATTCTCAATATTAGGGATTTTCGTCTTGACAATGTAATCCGAGAAAAGTAAAAAATCATTCAACCTAACTTGAATGATATTTACTGAAGCTAAAAAGACTAGAAATAATAATTAACAGACAAATGGGGATAAGTTGAAACTGATTTTACAGTGCTGCTGGTTAAAACTAAGATTTAAAATAAACTTGAGGGAATTTAAGAACACCAGAACGTAACAACTTCCTATCTACACACCCCTCAATCCCAGATTCAATTCCTTATGAGTTTCGTAGCAACCTTTAGTGAACATAATTTTCTCCCGTAACCTTCAGTTTTCATGAGACGAACAGTCAAAAGTGGAAAAAAAAAAAAAAAAAAAAAAAAAATCTACGAATGTCTCGAAAAAAATTTCGATATGTAGAGATTTTTTCGATATATAGAGACAATTTTTCTATGTAATGAACATAGAAATTTGCTGGGATTTCGATATGTGGAAGTTCGATATACGGAGGTTCAACTGTATATTGTAACAGATTTGAATCAAATCCTACATTTGAAAATCTAGCTTGTTGCTACATTTTATCAAATGTGCCCTCACTTTCAATAATTTTAATTCTTTAAAACATTTTTGTTCAGCAAATTTAAATGTTTGCAACCTCTTTAGAAAACACAGTTAAAAGTAGAAACTGGAATTGTTAAGCAGTTTTACAGTAATATTTGGGTCCCCTAAAAATTCTGAGGGGAAGCTCAAGTTTCCCAAGCCTTTTGATTTTGAGTAATCAGGCCCGGCACATACCTATACACAGGCATGCCTAAACACATACTCACATGCCTAAAAACACACGCACATGCCCTAACACGCACGCACATGCCTTAACACACACTCGTGATTGTGAAAAGCATACACGCGCAAAAGAAAAAAAAATCCTTCAATGCTTTTAAGATATTATTAAGATCCACAAAACCGGATTAACAGTTGGTTTTCAAGCTGGACGGATTATTCGCAACTGGAAAATTTGCACCCGATTGATCAGAATTTTGTGGAGTGTTGAGTAACACACGTTTTCCGGAAATGTGCTTTGATGAGAAGGTGGAGAATACTCCGACGCCAGAAGAAACCTTTCCTCAATCGGGAACAATTGATGCGTTTTTTAAACCTTGCATTGTTTCTGGCGCTAATCAAAGGGTTGGGTGGGAGCGGTCGTGACAGCTTCTCCCAGCCATTCATCATCCCCGGCACTTCCTGAAGCATTCCCAAGAACAAAAACCAAAAGCGCGCGAACAAAATAAACAGCCCGTTTAACGGTCCATCGGTTAGTTCAAAGTGGATTATTGGGAAGTTGTTCTTCGAACCGGTCCGGCCACTAGCCGCGACTTTCCCCTTGGATTGGAAAGAAATCGAGGGCACTTTTTTTTCTTATCCTTCTTTTATCTAACCCACTGGGTCACTTCTTGCTTCCTTTCGATTTTTATTATTGGACGATAGACTTCCCACGGATCAGTTTCGGTACAGCAGACTCGATGAGGAATCGATGGTTTCCTTTCTGTGGTCGCGTGTGTCCGATTCCGTTTTCAAGGTTGGCAGATGATTCGCTGATGACCCTGGTGAACATTCGATTCATTTAGAGAGAAAGCGAAATGGTTCAAGTCATCGCGCAGGTGCAATTTCCTCTGGTGAATTACCGTTTCATGTTCACGTACCTTGATATAAGGGCAGAATCCTAAAGATTGAAGTGTCTTCAGCAACAAACCATCGCAAAGCTAAAATTGAAACTTCTTGCTAGTTGTTTAGATTAGTCAGTGATGACCCTAGTGAACAATCGATTAATTTAGGAAAAGTGTGAAATGGTTTAAGTCTTTGTAGGTGACCTTTTATCCGGTGATTTATTCTTTTCCATCCTATTACATAGTAATAAAGGTGAAATCTACAAAGCTTGAAGTGTCTTCAGCTACTAAACATCGCCAAGCTGCATTTGAAATTTCTCGCTAGGTGTTCAGAATAGTCACTGACAGTCTTGGTGAACATTCGATTGATTCATTTTAATTGAAAGTGAAGTAGTTTAAATCACCGCCGGTGCCATGCCATCGGGTGAATTACCATTTCATGTCGTACTCCCTTGAGCCAAGAGTAAAATCTACAAGGATTAAAGTGTCTTCAGCTGAAAAATTTTGCCAAGCCGCATTTGAAACTGCTCGCTTAATGTGTGCAAATATGAACCATTGAAACTTACTATTCTTGAGTCAAAACTCTACACGTACATTTAGAATATTAGGTGTTTTTGGAAGAATAATCTGTTTTGCATTGTAGATTACCTTGTCTACAGAAGCTTGAGTAGCATCTTAAAGTGGAAATTTAGTAGCCCAGTTTCTTCGTGTTCCTATCAAGTGAACAAGACTGCTACACAGATAAGATTATCATGGTAATAATTTAAGCATGCAACAACCATTAATGATCATAGCCACCGTCCGTGGAATTTCGCGATTGATTTTCTTCATTGCATTTCGAATATGAAGCAAAGCTTTGGAATCTGAAATGAGATTGCGAAAACATCTCCCGCTTTCTCAAAAGGCAGAATTCTCCCCTAGAAGAACGTGTATGACCGTTCAACCGCTTAGCTCACGGGTAATATTTCAAACTGATTGGCTCTCATTGTTGCTCTGAGTTAATGGAACGTTTTTTCTCAATGTCAGGCGTCAATTGATGCAATCGAGCTGGAAGAGCGTCCAGACAGCGAAACAAAGGCTCGAGATTTTTGATGACTGGCATCGGATGAGTAAGCGATCGATTCATCAATTGGAAAGAAAAAAGTGTTCTGAAAATCAGTGCGGTGTGAAAACGATTCGAAATCCATTCTCAGTGTGCCATGTGTCACCGTGAAATGACCAAGTGGGTCACGAAGGACGTGGGCTAAACTTACCACACCAAACCTCCAGAAGGATCATCCTCTGCTTCCCAGGTGAGTCTGTAGTTTTGTTTTCTTCTTCCACGCGTGAGCAAATGCCGGCAGAGCCGCTTTCACTTTTCTCCCCTGATTTTCTAATAGCAATATAATGATATTATTGTCACCTGCCGCATGATAGCAACGTTCAACAAGAATTCCGGATTCTAGAGAGTTTAGTTCAGTAATCGGCAACGGGGGGGGGGGGGGGTTTCTTCCCTAAGTGGGTTATTTTTCCCAATTCAAAGTTAAAATTTTTTTTTTCACATAAAATGTTTTCTGGTGGGTCACATCACCCCTATTTTTAATTACGCAATACGCAAGGACAGATCCAAAAGTTTTTCAAGTGGGGGATGATTGATTTTGGCTACTTACTTTTTACTATGTATACTTATTTAAAACTAGTGGTACCCGCACGGCTTTGCCCGTTATAGAAAAATTAAAAGGTCTTTTGGTTCGCCTGTATATTTACAAACAATGTATGGTGAATTTTCTGGCCAATTGGCTTGTACCCATGTTACGGTTCCATGTTATGATAATTTCGTATCTCGCCAATTGGCTTGTGCCCATGTTACGGTTCCACGTTATGATAATTTCGTAATTTACTCGTCCATGTTATGATATTTTTGTTCTTAAAATTGGAATAGAAAAAGAACCACATCGAATTTTTAAAAAATCGCTTCTAGGTGCACACCTCCATGCTACAAATTAACTTTGTGCCAAATTTCATGAAAATCGGCCGAACGGTCTAGGCGCTATGCGCGTCGCAGAGATCCAGACATCCAGACATCCTGACATCCAGACAGAGAGATTTTCAGTTTTATTATTAGTAATAATAAAGATAAAGAATATTGATCAAAAAGGTTTTAGACTTTTAATTCCGAAACAGTTCCGGGATAGGGTCATAAACCCAAACCTCCTTTCTTCCAACATCAATGAAACTCGTCTAAATTTGCGTTTTTTGAATTTCATTTTCGAAAATTACCGGTGGAGTGTCCCTCAAGGGAGGGGCGACCGCCCCTTCCTTGTGTCCGTCCCTGGCAATACGTCGAACCTTTCCATTTTGAATGTCACAGGATAGAAGAAAACTTCAAGATAAGGACATTTCGAGTTGTAAAGGTTTTGATAAAGTTATAAAAAATAAACAAACTGTTTCACTGCTTAACCCCTTCCTTCCAGTTTTCTAGTGGATGGAGTTTATAGGAAACTTGCTCGTTGTACCGTATTATTCCGCATTAGCCGGCATGTTGGAAAATTCGAATTTTCCGTCATGCCGAAAAATTTGAGGTTTATTTTGCACCAAAACAAAAGTAAATTTCCCCTTTCAGTTCCGACCAGAAAGCCACTGTAAGGAAAAAATGAATAAATCCCGAAAGTAACCTTCTTTCAAAAAAAAAAAAAAAAAAAAAAAAATGTGTAGTGCATATAAGGTGTGCTTGTTAATTTATAGTCTTTACTGATGATAAAGCTGAAAGTCTCTCTTCCGGAGGATGTCTGGATGTCTGGATCTCTGTGACGCGCATAGCGCCTAGACCGTTCGGCCGATTTTCATGAAATTTGGCACAAAGTTAGTTTGTAGCATGTGGGTGTGCACCTCGAAGCGAAAATTCGACGTGGTTCTTTTTCTATTCCAATTTTAAGAACAAAATTATCATAAGATGGACGAGTAAATTACGAAATTATAATTACGTGAAACCGTAACATGGGCACAAGCCAATTGGCGATATACGAAATTATCATAAAGTGGAACCGTAACATGGCTAAAGGCCAATTGGCGAGAAAATTCACCATACATTATTTGTAAACAGTGGCGGCTCGTGGGAGGGGCCGGAGGGTGCCTAGGTCCCTTCACTATTTTTAGACAATAATTATATTTTTATTTATTTCCCCCTTTTTTGTGCGTACTTACTTGAAATCAAAAAAAAAAAAAAGATTGTAGTCTTTTCCTGCGCATAATCCGCGGACTATGTGTTAAAAAAGTAAAATTAATGAAATACGGATTGTACGCTGCCACGGTTTACCTGTTCTTTTTACTCCCTCAATACCAACGCATTGAACCTCAATATTTACAGCAGGATTCGCCGAGACCGTTACCCTGCCTGTATGCTGTTTATTTTACATAGCTTAAATGTTCAGGCTATGTAAAATAAACAACATACAATAAAAAAAAGAAGCTTTCATTTGCACAAGGTTTTCTTGACTGTTTGTCTTCAAGTAATTAGCGTACTATAATGACGAAACAGAGTTTGAAATAAATTTACTTTTCTCTATTTAACACAAATATTTTAACAAATATTTATTTTAAGAAAGTTAAAATATTTAAAAAATATTTTTTTAAATTCTTTTTTTCTTTTCAAAAATTGGGGGGGGGGGGGGGGGCAAGTGCACCAATGATCTGGCCCCCTCACTTTTTCAGGCCACGAGCCGCCACTGTTTGTAAATATACAGGCGAACCAAAGGACCTTTTAATTTTTCTTACGGGCAAAGCCGTGCGGGTACCACTAGTAATATAATAAAACTCAAAGTTTGTCTGGATATCTCTTCGGATCTCTGTTGGGATGTCTCTCTGTGACGCGCATAGCGCCAAAACCGTCGGACCGATTTTCACGAAATTTGGCACAAAATGAGTTCGTAGCATAAGGGGTCAGCACCGCGAAGCGATTTTTCGAAAATTCGATTCTGTTCTTTTCGATTCCAATTTTAAGAATATTTTACAGAGCAAATAATCATAACGTGGAGGAGTAAATTACAAAGTTATCATAACGTGGAACCGTAACATGTGCAAGCAAATGAACATAGCAAATTAGCGAGAAATTCATCATCGATTATTTGTAAATATACAGGAGAACCAAATGATCTTTTAATTTTCTACTACGGGCAAAGCCTTGCGGGTACCGCTATATGCCAATAATGTAATCAATTCAGTCGTTGCTACAGCGATTTGTTCATATTTGTTTTGAATAAATTATTTTAGGTTCCTTTTAGAGGGATAAGTTAAAATTTTTATTCATTGAATAGCTATGGTAAATTATTTAGCACTGGTTTAGGGGCGGCATAAATGTTTGTGTGGTTTTAATTTATTCTTTATACAATTATTCGTTATTAAACAATATTTTTGTTGCTAAAATAGCAAATTACATGGTTAGTAGATATTTTTACAAAATTAAACTTTTTATTAATACTAACAAGATATGTATGGACCTTATATTCATTTTTAAGCTGAATATATACAGTCGAACCTCCATATATCAAACTTCCACGTATCGGAATTTTTTATGTATCGAAATCCCAGCAAATTTCTATGTTCATTACATAGAAAAATTGTTTTATATATCGAAAAAATCTCTTTAAATCGAAATTTTTTTTGAGACATTCGTAGGTTTTTTTCCCACTTACTATATGTCTCATGAAAAATGAAGGTTAGCGGAAAATTATAATCACTAAAGGTTGCTACGAAACTCATAAGAAATCTTGGGTTCAGGGGTGTGTAGATAGTGTCATTGTTCCGTTCTGGAGTTCTTACATTCCCTCAAGTTTATTTCAAATCTTAGTTGCAGCCAGTAACACTGTAAAATCAGTTTCAAGCTATCCCTTTTGTCTGTTGATTATCATTCCTAGCATTTCTAGCTTCAGTAAAAATCATTCAAGTTAAGTAGATTGATTTTTTACTTTTTTCTCGATTACATTGTCAAAACGAAAATTTCCTAATGTGCGGCGGTTCAAGTTGAATTGCCGAAGAATGAAGGTGTATGAAGGCGCAAAAATGTAATTTCTGTTATTTTTTTAATTATTAACTTTCATTTAATCCGATGTTCGTTTAAATTAGAATTTGGGTTTCATGCACGTAAATTAGTTTCAACTTTAATTTTTTAGGATTTTTTTACGACAAAATAAGATTGTTTCTATATATCGAAATTTCTGTATATCGAATTTTTTCCCCGCAATTTGCTACTTCGATATATGGAGGTCCGACTGTATTTCTTATAGTATTAATTTTTTTCCTAACCTCGATTTTTACGGCATGCCGGAAAAGACCACGTAAGTGTTATTGAAAATCTGGTGACCCCCGAATTTTGCGACATACCGGCTAATGCGGGGTAATACCGTATTTTACCTGGGCTGCCTGTCACACAAGACTTGAAGGATTATATGAGTGGTAATATCAGAAGGAAAGGTTTTTGCCTCTAAGATCACGGGGGATCAAATTCGAAAATAGCCGGTATTCGAGATATAGAGGTTTTTAAGCAAACTTGAGACAAACAGGTTCACCGACATCTTAAAATACAAAAATTACAGCATCATACTACAATCAACGCTCGTTATAACGACCCCTGTTGTACAAACGAAATTGGCCGCTATAACGAGAGGTCGTTACGATGTACTGCATGTTATTAAACCATTTTTTTTTAACGCAAATAGATTTCAAAGTTATGCTTCGTCTCAAAAGATAAAGAAAGTAACAAAATAATAAAATAGTTACATTAAAAAAATTATTTTGCCAGCTTATTTAAATTTTATGCTGAAATACTCGTAATATCCATAAATTACTCATAACTCAAAAATAGTACGTTTAACGACAAAATACATTGAAAATCAGTTATTTGAAAAATTAGATAGATATTATAATTTTACTATTTTTTTATCTGATGTTTTCCAAGTATATCTTCTTTTATTACATTGTACTATAGAAGCCGTCCACTTGACTTTCCCCAAAAAAGTATAACTGGTAATTTCCACTCGTTGTGTGCAGTTTTCATCATTATTTTTCTTTCATACTACCAACCAGTAATTAATTTCGATTGAAATATATAAAATTTAACAACATAAAATGTTTAAATATTAATTTTCGGATAGTTAGTCCTTGGGATAACGAAATAAATAGAAGAGAAACTTAATTTTGGACGTTATATTGGAATGAAAGGTTCAGTTTGGACGCTGTAATGGACGTTAAAATAGCATTGCATCTACAGAATAGGGAACGGGACTTCCAGCATTGGACGCTATAACGGAAATGTCGCAGTAATAGGGGGTCGTTCTAAAGAGCGTTGGCTGTACCGAGCTGTCTTCACGGCTCCACCCAACCAATTAAACCATAAATAGTAGTAGGTACGAGGCTTAGAGAAGGAATTAAAATGGAGGGAGCAAGTCCAATCATTGACATAGCAAAAACTGAGCAAAAGACCCCAACTCACGTGACTCAACAACGACGAATGGTTAACACGTTTTGTCTGAGGCAAGCGAAAGAAACCTGTTTTCAACCAATGCTTTGCTTTAAAATCTATCATGTGACTTCTGGTCTTAGTTTCACGATTAAAAGTCTTCCCTCCCTCCATTTTATATCTTCTCAATGGTACGAAGGACCCTTAAGTGTGATGTGTAAGGCTGGGTGGTAGTTCATTGCTTTTAAAAGAACTATTTTGTGATCTATTTGATTTATTTTGTAATGAATTGAGGATGAACTTCTTTTGTAAAAATATCTGTTCACACGAGGACCATCCAAAACCTAATAACGAAGCAAACCGACTTGCTTAATCGAAGAAAACTTGGAAAGAAGTGGTATATGTAGTTGTCACGTTTACTACATGATTTTCATCAGTGTCTTCTTCAGTTTTCCTTTTTAACAGGACTTTCTGAAAGTCGGTTCAAAGCTTCCTTAAAAGCCTTGGATTTGTCTGTCCTTATAACTGAGTTTTCAAGTCAATTTCATATCCAGATTTATTTCACCAGGCTTTATTCTAAACTGAAACAACTCTCATAATTATTCAAGTAAGTTACCGCCCTATAGCCAGCTAAGGCAGAAGTACATCGCCAGCTCAGTCAATTCCAGCCGAGGACTGCAGTTTCGTGCTTATTAGCACTCATCAGCCCGGCATAGGAGTGACTGAACTGGAGGTGGAAAACCTCTTAAGGAAGCCTAGAGTGCCAAACAAACTGGTAGCTAATACAGAATTAGCACTGACCAGACGAGTGACAGAAACAATGGTTTGGTTCAACCATTGGCCTGCCTTGGCAGGTATATTCAGTAAGTTACAGCCCTTCTTACTGAATATTCCTGCCTTGCCTTCAATATTCGAGTTGAACCGAACCATTGTTTCTGTCACTCGTTTGGTCAATGCTAATTCTGTATTAGCTACCAGTTTGTTTGGCACTCTAGGCTTCCTTAAGAGGTTTTCCACCTCCAGTTCAGTCACTCCTATGCCGGGCTGATGAGTGCTAATTAGCACGAAACTGCAGTCCTTGGCTGGAATCGACTGAACTGGCGGTGTATTTCATGTAACTCTCATAATTGAATCACTTTTTGTTAAAAGGGCGTGAGTCAGCACTGATTGTAAGGTTAACCTTTCCACATAAACTAAAATTTTCCCAGTGGGTCATATGCTGCTGACCACTGGTTTAGTTTAAGAACTCGAAAATAAAAAGCTATTTAATGTCAGGTATTTGCACGTGTGTTTCAATCACGTTTAAAATATTTTGCTGTGCTTGCACTGTTAAAAATTTTCCGGAAAATTTACGGTAATTGTTACTGGCATCCATGTTGCCAGTAACTATTACCGTAAAAATCAAATGTTACTGTAAAATTTTACGGTATCCTCGGTAGGCCGCAGCAACCAATTGGCGCTGGAATCGCTTATTTCTCCGGTATAAATTACCGTAAAAATCAGCGATGCGTCGGCGATGCAATTTTACAGTAACAATTACCAGAAAATCTTCCTGAATTTTTAACAGTGTGAGGTTTCAATTCTATTGCATCTTGTAAACATTTCAATCATTTCGAAAGCTAGAAGTTATTTTGAAGCCCAGTGGCTCAGAGGAGGCTTCACGCTCCCACGCCACAGCCCCAGGGCTCTATTCTCAGGTCGGCCATGGTTAACTCATCCCTTCAGTGGGTCGATAAAACGAGTACAAAGCGTACTTGGGAACCAAACACTGGGGGCTCCGCGTTAGGCTGACCACCCAACCGGAACGTCTGCCTTGCGCCCCAGAACCCCTGGTCAGGAAAACCGAGTTGGGCGCGGTTGACCTTGGCCCTCATGGGCTGTCGTGTCACAGTGTTTGCGTTTAGAAGTTATTTTAAGCTAATTCAAATATTTTAATTAACTTTTTTTTAATTTAAAAAATGTATTTTTTAGTGAAATTAAACTTAAAATTTTATATAATAAAATATTATATAGTGTTTCAATTTTATTACATAAAAAGTTTATGTAATAAAATTAATTTTTTTTTAGTTTGATTTAAGCTAAAAATTAAATTTATCTTTCGTGTTTTTTTTAAGTATGACTTTATTTTAAGAACAATAAACTACTTTTTACTAACTTTTGAATTCTAAAAGATTCAGAAACGCTTGCAAGGATGTGATTTATATTTACTGACTACCGTTCTGTGAAGTTTTTAGAATCTTATCCCAATTTCATAAATTAGGAAAACTTTCTGAAGTGAACGTGTATAATTTATATCGCTAGTTTATACCATTTGTAAAAGATAATGTCTAACGGGAAGTATTAATATTTAAAAGCTTTATTTGGACTACAAACGTTTTCGGAACCCCAAACTACTGCTCCAAAAAGCAATTTAACTTGCCGCGAAACTGCTCTTAAAATTGATTTTTGCTTTTCCCCTCCTGGGTATCGTCAATTTTAACATAGTTTATTGGAGGAAAAAGTAGATTATTTCGAATATTTATTCGAATTTTGAATTATTTTTTATTCAAAATTTTATTTTATTTCAGATTTTTATTAGAAATTTAAATTTAGACTTCTTAGGATGTTTTTGAAAATTCTAGTAATTCAAAGTGTTGTTATTAGGCGTTAGCATTCCGTTTCAGATTTTCTGGCGAAAATCCGTATATCCTGAGCATCAAAGACTTTGGTCCCAAATTTGGTAAAGATCTAACATGAACTCGGTTTTATATCGAAAACCCCTTTTGTGAATTCATGAGCATCAAAAGAACCTTTGTGCCAAATTTGGCAAAGATCCGACGCAAAAAATGGATTCTGCATAACACACAACATACACACCCACATGCATCCATTTTTATATACGCTAGATGGCTCCGCACCCTGCTCCTTTCATTCGCCAACCCCCGTTCGCCACCTGTGGTGGGTCAATGTCACCTGTGGCGGGTTAATGGATACCCATGGATGTCTTCAGGATATCCTAGATATCCGTCCCTTATCTCGTGAAACCTATATGATCAATCAAGTTTGATTTCATTCGTAAATTCTATTGATTTTTTAGAATAGGTTAATTAAATGAAGGGGTGGGGGGGGGGGGAGTGCTGCTTTCAGCAGTAATTCAAAAGTGAAGTACCTATTAAATGAAGAAAAAAATCTAATGTACACTACGTAAGTTCCCTCCTGTTTAATATTCGATGTGTTTTTCAAAAGAATAGATGCGTGTACTCATATACACGCATCCAAATTAATTGTTATGAAATCTACATTAAATATAGAGTGCTGCACTTTCCAATTTATAGAATTTTTATATTTTGTTAGCGTCAAGTATTCAAAATATGAAGGTAAAGGCTGTACTGTTTGTTGAGAAATGATTTTCGCAATAACTACGACGTTACTTCGCAGTAACGACACCAGGATGACAGACGTGCTTAAGGCATCGCTCTCAGGAGAACTCTATTTTCTGAGCCTTTTAAAATAGTTAGACTTTTATACCTATTTTCTCTCATGCAACTATACCTCATCTAAGATTTGGCTGCTTCTGGATCCCCTGAATGACTTGATTCTATTTTTACTTGCTCAATTTCGAAAAAAGGTCCGACCCCCAGTAACAGACACCGACAAGTCTGATGAGACCCAGCAACAGATAGAACGAAGAAAAGATGAGTAATAGACAGAAGTCCCCTTTTCTCTTCAAAATGTGCAAAAGTCCTTTATTTTTAGATCTAAAACCTTATCAAATTCAAATGAACATGAAACACCAGCAGACCTCATGGTGGCTGTTCCCAACCTTCTACCACTGTCTTGTATATAAATACCAAGAGGCTCATAAAATTCACTCTGATCAACACTAGATGGTTGCACCGTATTCATGGGTCGCAGCATCATCAGTTTTACCCGACTAAAAATCCTATTATTCAAATCCAAACTGACGACTGTCTGTTTCGGGACCTTTGTCTGTTACTGGTTACCCTAATGATAACTTTCTCAGCAGAAATATCCTGATGAAATCAATTTTGGAAACGTTTAAATAAATTTCTTAGGTTGCTTAAACCCGAGAATTCCACCACTTGAATAGCATCCTGAGATTGGTGACAACAGGGCCGGATTTGGAAGTGTGGAGGCCCCGGGCCAACGAAAGAGTAGAGGCCCCTAAGCAGGGTTCAAAAAGATCATCATATTTTCGAAAATATCCGATACTTTGATATATATATACGAATATTTTGATATCTATGTATATATCCGGTATTTTCGATTTAAAAAATTTCCATTCAAGTCATTTCGTCAAATTTTTTTTAAATTTTTGTGCTCAAGAAGCAAGAAGTTGTAAGGATGACCTGCAAAGTTAACCATTTTTCGGATTTTTTTTTACTTACTTCATTTCTCTTTAACTCAAAGGTACAAATTACAAATTAAATGAATAAAAATACATATATATTGCCACTGAAATGCTCGATCAAATAAAAAATTGATAGTAAATGAATACTTGCAATCAGGGCTTTCTGATATATCGATAATAATATTACTTTTGTGCAAGCATTCTTTGTAGAAATACAAAAAAAAAAAAAAAAAGTCTGGGAAAAAAAAAAACGTAAAATTTGCTGACTCGTGAAAGTTAGGATATTTTGTAAAAATTTTATAGTGGGGCCCCCTTTTTTTGGAGGCCCCGGGGGCAGTAGCCCCGCCTGCCCTCCCCTAAATCCGGCCCTGGGTGACAAAATAACACAATCACGCATTTCTCCCCTGTCTGAGCTTTTAGAATTAGAGGCAGGAAAAAATGGCTTCATGTTCCATTAAATGTTCGTAACCTTAAAAACCCATCCTACGCCACATGCATTTTGTCAAAGCATGGTTCAACTCCTTATTAATGAAGCTTTTCGCTTATTTTGTAGATATTCGTATTATTTTGTCACCTATATGTAGATTTATTTATTAATTTATTTAGGTTTTTTATTTTTCTTAAAGCAGTTAATTTTTAGATAGTAAAAATAGCCTTTTTTTTAAAATCATTGCTTTCTTCTGTAAGATTTCATGTTTTAAAAAATATTCTTCATTAGAAAATATTAAGAACTAGCGGTACCTGCACGGCTTTGCCCGTAGTTGAAAATTAAAAGGTCATTTGGTTAGCCTGTATATTTACAAATAATAGATGACGAATTTCTCGCCAATTTGCTCGCTCATGTTATGGTAGTTTGCTCGTCCACGTTACGGTAATTTGCTCGTCCACATTACGGTAATTTGCTCGTCCACGTTATCATAATTTGCTCGTCCACGTTATAATAATTTGCTCGGTAAAATGTTCTTAAAATTGGAATAGAAAAAGAACAAAATCGAATTTTCGAAAAGTCGCTTCGGGGTGCACACCCTCATTCTACAAACTAACTTTGTGACAAATTGCATGAAAATCGGCCGAACGGTCGAGGCGCTGTACGCGTCACAGACATACAGACATATCCGGACAAAGATCCATATTTTCAGCTTTATTATCAGTAAAGAAGATTTAAGAATTTTTTGTGCTTTGATAAATATTTGCGCATTCGAAATTTGTGTAATGTTTTGAAATACATTTGTAACATTCAGATCAGAACTTCTCCCACCCACCGTTTGAACATAAAACTCGTTCGATATGTTTGCAAGAAAAGAAAAATAGAAACGTATTAATTGTCATGGTTCCTTACTGTGTAGAAGTACTGAATGACACTGAATCTGTTAATTTCTTTTATTAACCAATAGCAGGATATATCCGATCTCTCACAGTAGCTGAGATTGTCTTCACACTGGTAGTTTTAGCTCAACAGCGTGAGGTCCTCAAACATGATGCTAATTGCTTAATAAATTTAGCTTCCAGTGGGAAGGTAATTTTAGTTTCCGTAAGAAGTTTATGGCCGTTAGCTATGTTATGACTTCAGACTGGTGATCCCAAAACAAGGGTGAAACTGCGGTCTCTGAATGCCACAGTGTTTTTTTTTTTCTGCCTCTACTAAGGGAAGCTAATTTGCAGCTTTTTGAGAACTATTTACTTTTTACGAGGTTTTTGGCATCGTAGTATTTAATGATTTGCTAACCAGAGCAATAAGTTTCTTAGGGTTTGTGAGTACATTTTTGATTTCATATTATTTTATCTGTTAAAAATTGATTCTGTTCCTCTCTCATTTTACAGTATGGGCTTAAAATGTTTGATATTGCTAGCAGCTTACTGTTTTTCATCGTGTGGTTCTATGCTTGTTGAACAAGAAAATGGTAAGCCTTGATTTACTACGTCATTACATAACTGCTTAATTTTCGTTTTTTCTTAAACACAATCAGTTGAGCAATATTTAAAATACCTTTGCGCCGAGGAATAACAGGAAGTATCCAACGTTGTTTGGCACAAAAAATATGTTACAGAATACACGTGTTTCGGGGTTTCAAGGAACCCCTTTTTCAATTCAAAGGTGTGAGCTCCTAGACGTAAAGACACAAAGTAAAAGCCTAGAAGCTCACACCCTTGGATTGAAAAAGGGTTTCCTTGAAACACCGAAACACGTGTATTCTGTAACATGTTTATTTGTGCCAAACAACGTTGGATATTTCCTGTTGCACAATCAGTTAATTTGAACATCGTAATTCATTTGTACTTTGCGATTAATAACAATAATTCCCATTTCAATTTTGCGTTTTTAAACTTCTATCTCGATGTCTTGTTAAATATCGCTATTTTTTATGATTGAACTTATTTCAGATGAACTTGTTCCAGTTGCCCAAGTCAAAGAAACATCGTCAGGTTCTCTCGTTGCCGAATACGATTGGACGGTATCCAACGTCAGACACCTGCTCCAACTCTCCCGCTCCCCCCACGGTGACACAGTACCCGGACCCGAGTTCTACACGGGCAAACCCGGGTACAAGCTGCGCCTGAGCCTGACCACGGGTCGCGTGAACCCCACCGACAACCAACCTTACCTCGGCGTCTGGTTCCAGCTGGTTCCTGGAGTCTTCGACGAGGTACTGGAATGGCCCTTCCAGCACACCATCAACCTGACCCTGATGGCCAGGGGTCATGTCCTGGTCGGCCAAGAACAGTCTGTCCACTTGTCCTTGAATCCGATGACGGCCATCTGTCGGCTGAGGAAGCAGTTTCTGAGGCCACGGAACCCGATTGGGAGAGGGGATGGCTGTGGCAAGGCGTTCTTGATTTCGCACAATCGCCTGCTGGGGAAGGAGGGAGGACCGACTCCTTTCCTTCTGGGCGATGAGATGCTCCTGAGGGCGACAATCTTTCTGCAAGGGAGCGCCTCCACCCCCAAGAGGGCGAAAGTGTTCATGCGAGGACATCAACTGGTCTCCGAGTTCTTGTGGGAGGTGAGGAGGAATTTATTTTTGTTTGTGTTAGGTGACCATATTTCTAAACGCCGATCTGGGAACAAATCCCCGACTTCAAGAATAATTTTGTGACTGTAGAAAATTTTGTCAGGGACTTTTTAGGGGCATAGAGAGTCAATTATTATTTAATTAAACAAGCGAATCGGTACGCGTGTTTAAGGAATTACTATTATCCAGTGATGTTCCCATCAAATTTTTTGAGGGTATACTCCCAGGAAAGAGTTATGCAGAATATGTGTGTGCGATCATATACATAATTTGTCATAATATGAAAATTTTTGAAACTTGAGGGTATACGCTATATGTCTAAAAAATGCTTGAGAGTATACGGCGTATATAGAGTATATCCTATGGGAACACCAATGCTATTATCTGCATAGTCTGAACTAGCATTGGATTTAATAAACTTACGTCTGTGCGAATATTGTAAGGTACTAAGTGTTTATGAAATTGTACAATCATATCCATGAAATTGTTAACTATAGATACTTAACAATTGAAATAGAATGATTGATGTTATCAAATTTGATGATATCAAAAAATTGATGATATCAAATTTCAGACAGCCTTAGATAGGGTTAGAAGTCACTTAAAGTGACGATAACTTTAGAATAACATTAACTCTTCGACATACAATGATGTTTGGGAAAAATTCATTTAATTGTAGAATTTGATGCCTCAGAGGCGTCATTATTTTTTTACGCAATCAATGTTAACTTTTTGTCGCATCTGATACGTCATTGTTTGTCAAGGGGCAACATTCTTTTTCTTTGTCATGTTGTTGACGAGTTTTCGTTTACCTCCTAAATCTTTCAGATTCCAGACATCGACAAAAAGCGTGCCCTGGGCCAAGTGACAAGTGACCTCTTCTACGTAAACAGCGAGAGCTACCTGATGGTACTGCAGTTATCCTTCAGTGGCGATGACGTCGGCCTCTTCGCAACTCTAGTCCCAGGGGACTTCGACGACTCCTTACAGTGGCCCTTCCCCTACCCCTTTGAGTTGTCCGTCGTGGACCCCTCCCCTAGTCACAACGACCGCAGGGGAGGAGTGGACCCCTCATCTGGGACATGTCCACCAGCGGCTTTCGCCAAACCTCGATACCAGCCCAATGTTCCTTGCGGATTCAGGAAACTGATCGCATATCCGCTGCTAGAATCCAAGCACCTGAAGAGGAATGGGAGTCTACTAGTCAAATTCTTGGCGGTCCTCGACCAGATGCCTAACTTCGCCAAGTTGGCGGTCAGGAACAACCACCTGGTGGCGGAGTACAAGTGGAGGGTGCCAAACATCGAGAGGAAGGTATGTTACTGAGGGTGCTGGAACATCGGTTATGAGTTAGTTATTGATTTTTTTATACAAATGCCAGTCTTTTGCGCTTGAGTCATGTGCCTTCTGGCTTCCTAATACTTCTTAAAAATACAATTATAGCTTTTAAGTGCTATGTGCATGTATTTAAATAGCAACTGTTCATTGAGGGTCTAAAGTTACATAGTCGTATTATAAAAACGATGGGCATTGAGGCAATCACGTTTGTTTAAAATATTAAAAATGGCAACAGTTGGACTTCGTGGAAGGTTCGGAACAGTGGGCCGTGGTAGCCTGATCGGTAGGGCATTGGACTCGGGGCCGGAGGGGCTCGGGTTCGATCCCCGCTGGTCGAAGACCCACCGTCGTCATTAAAGGGGACTGGGCGACGTTAAATATGCTCGTGGTCTCAATGTCCTCCAAGTGAAACGATACCTCTGGGGGTGCTAGTACCAGGTAGCTATTAGCTCTTGGACTAGTTCTAAATTCTCATTAACTGTTCGATCCGGTGATGGTGCTGCCATCTATCGGTATATAAAATAATGGAGGCAAGGCACTAGTATGCAGACCTCGACATAAAATACAGTTGAAGTCAGTTGTGACTCTTGAATAGAATAGAATAGAATAGTTCGGAACAGTAGGTCCACTATTGAAGACATTTCCAAGTCATTTCTTTTGCTAACGTTGAAATATCAATTTAAATTTGTTGAGAATTTTAAGAAATAATGAAAAGTCCAAGGATGATCTAGTCTCTGTAACACAGCGTGCCACGACCAGATTGATTCAAAAGAGGACGCCGTAGCAGTAAAATATTGTGAAATGAAATTGGCAACGGCAAGAGATAAAAACAGAATGCGTCGTTCGAAAGTTGGTTGTTTCGGTTGTGTTTTGAAGGAGTAAGCCTAATTTTTACTAATTCCTTTTAATGTAAATAAATTTCAACTTTACTTACCTCATAGTGTTTTCTGGCTTATTTGATATACCCCCCCCCCCAAAAAAAAAAAAAAATTACGCGCCATATCTGGCACTCCCTACGGACTTTTTAGGGTTGCTATTTCTTATTTTGGTGTTGCCAATTTAGGTTTTTTTTCAGCTTTTAGGTTTTTGTTGTTGCCAAATTTAGTATTTTCTTGTATTTTGTACCATTTTTTGAGTTTTTTTTTAAAGTTTTGTGGCAACAATTTTTGGATTTCATATATGTTTTAGCGCCATTTCATTCATTCGCCATTTCTTTGTGAAGTGATCAAGCAGATTTCTGACTTGCTGTATTTTGCTGCAAATCTGGTTGTATTTTCCAATTATATTTTTTTTCTATCAATTATTTTTATCTTTTAAGCTTTTAATATGCCTACTGTATGTAGTGTTGTTGAAAAGATTCAGGGAATTTTGAGCCATAAAACAGGTATTTTGCTTGGCGAGAAAAAAAGTCGCCAAATTTCCGATTTGGGGGGGGGGGGAGGAGAGGGGGGTATATCAAGGGGATATTTCGATAATTGGGAATCTGGCGATCTTTCTTCATTGGCGTCAATTTTCGGCTCCAGCGCCTGCGCGAGAGGTATGTTTCTTTGCAAATCAAAACAACGAGATTGGAAACATCTATTCACATAGGGTTACTATAAAACAACAGGGTTACCGAAATACAATTATTTACGCGAAAAATAAGACGACTTCGCCAGATTCCCAATTATCCTATTTGAATTCGGAACTACTTTGATATACCCCCCCAAATCGGAAATTTGGCGACTTTTTTTGTTTTTGTTGACACAAAACTTTGTTGCCACAAAAATTGTTGCCACAAAAAAAAAAAAAACTCAAAAAATGGTACAAAATACAAGAAAATACTAAATTTGGCAACAGCAAAAACCTAAAAGCTGAAAAAACCTAAATTGGCAACACCAAAATAAGAAACAGCAACCCTAAAAAGTCCGTAGGAAATGCCAGATTTGGCGCGTAATTTTTGCGGGTGTATATCAAAGTTAGACCTTGAATTCTACAATTTACTCAGCGGTGCCTTTCTATGAGAGGCGACTCTTTGAATCTTCAACTCGAAATGTCCTTTGAGGACTTATCTGAATTCGGGATTCCTTCCAGATGCAACTCGCTCAGGCAGACAGACTCAGCAACCTGCTGAGCGAGAGGTTCTATTCCTCGGACCAGGGCTACCTCTTGCAGCTCCAGATCAAGTTCCAGAACAAGACGGACGGCTTCCTGGGGCTCTTCCTCACCCTCCTGGAAGGCGAGTACGACGCCCTGCTGGAGTGGCCCTTCTCCAGGCGCTTCTCGCTCTTCGTCGTGGACCAGCAGGATTCCGGAGAAGACCTGGAGGTGCCCGTGGACCCTGCGGACCCCTTCATCCGCACTGAGGCCTGTTCCGGATCCTTCTGGAGGCCGTTCGGTAGGAACGATGCCTGCGGCTCGTCGAATGCTGTGCATTATGATCAACTGTACGAGAGGTGAGTTGAAGAGTTTTGGGAAAGTTTCCAGTTGGATAACAAAAGAAAATAACAGAATTTTTTTACAAACAGTACTAACCAGGAAACATCACGATCAAGGAAATTCAAAAAAATTCCAAATTGGTGGCATTCGAAAGAGCATTGGAAAACATGTTTATGGCACTGAAACTACGTGCCCTCGTGACCACGTTATCGAAATATGATGTCTTAAAAATTGCCGAAATTTTTAGTAAAGACGCCAATTTTAGCGAGTTTTGTTCAGAAATGGAAGGTACGGCGCGAATTCAACATCTGCATCTGACAAGACATTTCACTTCCATATTTGGTCACCACCAAAGCGCGTGAGAAATATCGCATTAATTCTTTACTCGGGGTGACTACCATGGCGCGGGGTGTCGTGGCACAGACTGCGGCATTGAAATTTTTAGGGGCTTGTGTTCCGGGATATTAACGTGCAACTGTATAGGGGAAAACGCCACAGCCCGAAGTATTTGCTTTATTTTATTGTAAAAGCAATGGAATTTTTTGTTATTCTTAAGACTGTTAAAAAACTGATGTTTAAAACTTTTATGCTTCTGCGGGTGAAATATTTCCACTGAAAGAGTTTTTTCGATGATGAAACTATTTTGAAAAAAAAATATGATAACCGTAGAGAAACGGTAAACACACTTTAAAGTCTTTTTTTTTTTTTTTTTTTTGAAAAGTCGTAAATCTGAAGTCTTCAACAGTATCTAAATACGAAGAAAACGACATTTTTAAAGATTTCAAACCATGTTCTCAAATTAAAAAAAACGATTTCTGTCAGTTATTTCCAGTGTGTTTTTTGTTATGTGTATCGTTTTCAAGTTATGTGTAAACCCTCTAACAAGTCAAATAAAAAAAAACTGTATTAATTTTTATTTTGCTCGTATTTGAATTCCCTTTTAACGTGAAACATAATTGGTAAAAGTGACTTCAATATTTTAAAAAATGACTAAATAACATGCAATATGATGTGCATTTACGTTATAGCGACTTTCAGTTGCAGTGACAGACTTTTTCGAACTACAGGGGTTGTTGTAATGAACGTCGTCTATAAAATTTTTGATAAGAATCTGTTATGAAGTAATTTCCGACATCGTTAGTTTTGCTGTGCAAATTTTTGACATTTACTATCCGTTGTTTTCTTTTTTTTTTAATTACTATTTTTTTCGATTTTAAATTAAACATTTTCGCTAGCAGTGGTCAGACAATAAAACTTCATGAAAGATAATAACTTTTGAAAAAATAAATAAGAGCTGGGATACTACAATCCATGATCATGTTCTTTCAACATCAAAAAATATCCATTTTATTTTCAATATATAAGCTTTAATAAGCATGTTTTTTTTACTTATTCATATTAATTCTCGTACATAATTAGTAATTACTTGCAACACATTTCATTACAAGAGTATAAACTTAAATTAGTTAAGTAAAACACACTTGAAATGCACTTAAATTCTGAAATGCATTATTATCACGATTACAAAGTTAAATCCTACGTTCAATTTTGTTATAAAGTTGTAGCTCCTCTGGATAAAGCTCTCTAGTTTCCATTTCACAGGCTTCATAGTTACTTTTTAATTTTACCCACACAAGTAAAGGGTTAATTCGAAACATCATTTACGCGCTTTGCAGATGACCAGAAATGGAAATGAGAGTCTTGCTGGACGCAGGCGATGAAATCACGCGGTATTTTCCATTTCTTGCCAAGTCTTTAAATTTGGCGAATTTTCGTAAGATTTTGACAGATTTTGACCCCTCATATCTCAAAAACAAAAGGACGAGGGCACACAAGATTTGGGTCAAATTTTTTTCTAAAGATACTCTTTCGAATGCGACCATTTTTAACTTTTTTCATGATTACTGAACTCGTGATGTTTCCTGGTAAGCACTTTTCATAATGCACTCAAAAGGTCAAAATAACTTTTCTGGGTCAAAAAGGACAATTTAAGAATTCCTGTAGTTTTCGAAAAGTCCAAGAAAGTGACACCACAAACGAAGAAAAGTGCGGCTCAAGTCATGAAGGGAATTTCTTATCATTATTTAGCTTTCTATCATAACTTTGAGTGCTGAAACATGCTTATTTTTGTTATTGGGAAAGTTTGGTTTGAAATGACGAGAACCGCACTTTTTTCTTTCGTTTGTGGTGTCATTTCCTTGGAATTTTCGAAAACTACAGGAATTTTTAAATTGTCCTTTCTGACCCAGAATTTTTTTTTGTCCTTTTGAGTGCATTATGAAAAGTGCTTAGTATTTTTCTTTTTTTTTTTTAAATCTGTTATTTTATCCTTTTTAGTGTAAATATATTTCAGCAATAGAATAATTTTATCCTCAAGAAACTTCCCCTCATTTTTTCATATAAATGCTCGGTACTAAAAGGGAAAAAACCTATATACGTTGCTAAACTTTTAAGCAGTTGGCACTAAAATTTAATCCTTGTTCCTCTCTAGGATTTATGCTTGCTAATTTCATGCCTGCTTCAAAACAGCCTCGATTCAAAATTTTCATTATGA
>NW_026557987.1:10382563-10502563 GCF_026930045.1 Uloborus diversus | reverse complement strand
TTTTATTGAACAATTTTTTCAACGGAGGACACATTTTTGGTTTGCTATAACTGTAGGTTTTTTTTTTTTAAATCAATTCTCTTTCCTTGGGGGTATGGGATGTGGGACTTTGAGGGAGGGACAGCTGTCATCATTATAATATGGAATTTTAATACTACAATGAATATGCTTGGATCTTAGATTAAAAGATTTGTACTTTTCAGTAATGCAAAAGGATTTTTTGGAAGAGGGAAGAGATTTTTATTAACTCAAGGGACTTCGTTAGAATTCTTAGCACGAGCATCGCCGTGCGGGTGCAGCTAGTTAGTAGCTAAACACAGGCGTTGTGAATGGTCCATCCGGCCTTGCTGGAAGGCATCACGTAATTCAAATAGATTTATCAACTTTTTAATAACAGTTCTGAAAAAAAAAAATGATGGATGCTTGCGTTGACACTTTTACTGATAGGTCACCTGTAGCCCGGGCCTCTTGGTGACAAATGTCTCCCAAGATGGCCGGCCCTAGGTGCGGCCCTCCGAGACGAGGGGCCTTGAATGCTAATGGGTGAGAGGAAAAGCGGGTCACGCGTTGCCTGACGATTTTTTACTTTCTCTCTGCTCAAGGTGAATCTCAGGAATCTCGTCCCTCGTTACCTAATGCTCTTAAAATGCGAGTCGCGAGGTTGAGTGGAGCAATCTGATTTTCGATCGCGGACGGAATCTGATAAAAGTTAAGATTTGATCGCATTCTTGAGCGTGTCGAATCAACGCCTCCTAAATACTAAATGCCTATCGCTTTCTCGCTTTTAGCATAGAGCGAAATGATCCCAGTAAGCAGAATAGGGAAGTTGCAACCTATTAAATGTTCATATTTTGGCTATTGGCTATTGTTAATGGACCCTCAAAACTAAAAAATTCACCATCGCCGAATTTTAAAACACCGTGGTTGATTTTTAATGAATTTTTAAAAATCCACGCGCAAAAGTGCGCGCTTCTGAAACGTCACGAATCTACGTCACAGGGCGCGAATGGGCAGCCTTCCGCCGAAGATTTTCGCTAGTTACATTTTGAGCGCGCTGATATTTTTATTTTTTAGAAATTCAATAATCCTTTTGAACACACTATGGAGGCCGGATTCGTTAAAGCATAATCTAAATAATCTTCCTCAAGTAATATCAATGATGATATTCGAATATTTACGAGAGGATGAGAGGTTTAATGTTCCAGAAACGCGAGGAGTTAAATGCGAGGAGATAAGCCTTTTACGTTTCGTCTTCGAAGTCGAAAGCACGTTCTTCGGTTTCTCCCATGACATAGGAACCGGTTCGTTAGCGTTTCTCTCCTATCGGAAAGCGCACGACGTCACTTCCTATGCCATTTGACGTCACAAGGGCTTGAACTTGAACTTTAAAAATTAATTTAAAAAAAAACTACTTATCGTATCGCAAAAATTTTTTCACCTATGATGTTCATACATGATACTCTATCATATAAAAATAAAATTGAACAATCGAAAACTTCCCTATTTCGGTACTCTCGCGACTGCCATCTATCGAATGTCGAAAGTATTAGAAATTAGTCGCAAAGAACACAATTGGTTGACTTCTAAATTTATATTTTGAAATTAACCAATTAACGATTTGGTTTGAATTGTTTGGATCCATCTTCATAGCAACGCCATCTATGTATTGCCGCTAGGTAGCGTTGTTAGAGTACCGGCGGAGGATCATTATTCGAAGCAAATGTGATAGGCATTTAGAACTAAGGAGGCGTTGGTTGAATATGTAAGAAAAAATGCTACTGGTGTGAAAAATATCGTCTGTTTTCACAATACAATATTGAAAAAAAAAAAAAAAAAATGAAAACTTACTAAGAAGAAAATGAAATAGAATTTTTCAAGTGTCATATTTTTAAATTTATCATCTGCGTTTTCTCAACTTGATATTTTGTAATCATGTTTAGGCAAATAGAGTCAAAATTGTTTTCTGTGAATAAAACCGATAGTTCATGGGACAGTCAACCGTATCGTTTCATTTGACAACAAAAACTTCCTATAGTAAAAAAGCAATAGAAGAGTGCGAGGAAAAAAAAATGAATTTTGGCATCTTGAATTCAAATTTTTGCGTGTTCGCAATCATGAGTGTGTGTGAGGGGTATGTGTGTTTATGTGTAGAGGGTATGTGTATGTGTGTAGGCACGTGTGTTTGTGTCTGTGTGCTGGCATGAATGTGTGGGTAGTTGCGTGTGTGTGGGGGGGGGTATGTGTGTGTAGGCATATGTGTTTGTGTCTGTGTGCAGGCATGAATGTGTGGGTAGTTGTGTTTATGTGTGTGTGTATGTTTTTGTGTGTGTGTGTGCATGTGTAGGTGTCTGTATGTGCGCATGGATGTGTGAGTAGTTGTGTGTATGTGTAGGTGTCTGTATGTATGCGTGTGTAGGTGTATGTGTGTGTAGGTGTGTGTAGGTGTATGTGTGTATATGTGTGTGCGTGCGTGCGTGTGTGTGTGTAGTGGTGTATGTATGCGCGTGTGTGTAGGACATGGACGCAACCTGGAGACGGCTTTCGCTATAGGAGCAGCATCGTGAGGAGCCGGTCGACGGTGATGCAGCAGAAGTGGCGGTGGGAGAATAAAATCAAAGGACATCAAAACAATCAAGTGAGAACAATAAGCAATCGTGATTTCTCAAAAAATATCGACCCATGTGCCAACGCGTAAGGAGTAGTATTTAAACTTGACTACGGAGAGAAAGAGCATCAATTGGAAGTGGAAATAGAACACTTCATTTTGTGTTAGGTAGGATCAGCGAGAGACAAGCTGAACCATTTATTTTTAATTTTACGTGGCCACTATAAAAAACTACAAATATCCAGAACATCCATTCATATGATTCGATTGGGCTAAAATGCTAGTACTTAGATAATGTATTGCCACATTTTTTTTCTTCTTATTTTTCTTAAATTAATTGTGTAAAATTCATGGTTTACTTTTTGGTGTTATGAAAATAATCTATGGATGTGTTTTTGCAATTCGAAAAGCAGAATGATGGTTAAATGAAGTTCTTCAGGCTCACAATTTCCAGTGTAATTTATTCAAGCATAAACTGCCCTGACAGCCTACTGGTAGATTATGTATTTATTCACAACTAGCAAAAATACCCGGCGTTGTCTGGGTCAGTAATAATTGTGAGAAACAATCGCTACTTTCGATTTCTGTTTTAACTGAAAGAACTCAAAACACAACGCTTTGACGTGATTAAAAATCGAGCTTCTTTCTTACAAATAAAAGTAAAATAGCAATAAGTATAAAGAACTAACGAGTATTCATTTAGAAACGAAAGCACGAATTGAAGCATATAAAAATTTGAAGAATTTCCAAAATATGAACTAACAAAAACAAAGATCACTAAAAAAGTACCGTGCGTTTTATTTACTTAAATAGTACACACACACACAAAGAAGAAAAAAAAAGCTCTCTATGTTTCCCTAAGTATGCAAAAAGTAGAATTTCCAAATGTTTAAATGACCTTTAAACTCATGTTTGCTCCGGAGAAGCCTTGATTCAAAATTTTCATTATAATTACTATTAATATTGCTGTTGTAAGGCAACAAATTTTCGTAATAATGGGTTTTATATTTAATCATTTAATGGGGATATTACAAGACATTTACTGTTTTCCATCATAACGTTTTTAATCTAAGTTTTTTTGGGAATAAAAACCTAAGTTTTTTTGGAAATAAAATCTATTATAACCTAAGTTATTTTCTGATAATGTAGCTATCTATGCTGAAAAAATGGTTAAAATCGGTCTAGTAGTTTTGACGGACATACATACATACAGAAGTAGCCATTTATGTATAAATATTACAAAATCGTAATGCCGAAAAATTGCTCTTAATTTTATTTATTTATTTCTTTATATTTACTTATTTATTTATTCATTTATTTTTTCTAACAAAAATAACATTACTTCGAACAGAATTTTCTATAAAATGTACTTAAATACAGATACAATTTGCCGTATTATAAGTTTAAAATCATGAATAAGAATGAGTTTTTAGTTAAAAACATACATTATGTAAAATACACAAGAGTTAAATTACAAAGAGTATTTTAAAGTTTTACCATACATAACAATCTTTGAAGTAGTGAAGAAACATATTCTAACATTTCTTGCTTATTTATTTTATCTTTTCAACCATTTCAACTATTTTTAAAATTTTGCAAGTGAGGTTCACACAGCGAGCAGTTTGTTTATGCAAAGAGTGTGTTCAAGATGGGTGCCGCAAATTTTGGGCAACTATTTGTTATATTCAAAAGGTTCCCGAGCGAATTTAATTATTTACTTATTTCAACCCCACCAATCACCACCGTACCTACCCTGGTGAGGGTCTAACCAGATGTGGTGATCACAGTAGCGTAGCAAGGGGTTGGCAGGAGCGGCTCTCGCGGGGGGGGGGGGGGGGGGCAACATTTCAACTGATTTCAAAAGAAAAAAAAATTTAAATTATGTTTATCGTACATTCTCCTGGTGGTTTGAAAGAAATTCTGTTCAAAGTTGAAGCTGTTTAAAAAAAAAAATTATAAATACATTGTTATAAAAGGAAATGAAAAATGTTAATTTTCATTTCGTTCAACAACGTGCATTATTTATACTTATTAACGAATTGCGAATATTATTCGTTTTACTGAAATTGTGAAATGGTGGGGGGGGGGGGGGGGGGAACTAAAATTTTCGGGAAGGAGGAATTCTGAATATGCCGAATGAAATCCCAATTTTACGGAATGATAAAATTCGAGCATGCAGGCATTTATGTTACATGCATAACATCTACTACGAAGAAAATTGGGCGTAATTGAAAACACTTTAAAGATAGAAAATAAGAACATTAAAGTTGCAACTGTCTCCTAATTTATTGAATCAATTAGTCAATTGAATTCCCATCGGGACGACGCTGGGAGGGGAGGGGGACGCACTTTCTTAAGTTCGCCAGGGGTGCCAACCCCCCTAGGTACGTTACTGGCTGATTGGAAGGAAAAGACCAGTTCACGATCGACCAAGCAATCGCTGGGAAACGTACAAACAACTAGACACTACTTGAATATTTTGCAATATGCACATAACAATTTTGATATGTACAGAAAGGGAAAACATAAAAACATTAAAATAATTCCCAAACGTACGTAAACCTTACATAATAGCCAAGAAAAGGGTCAAATCAGTGAATTGACTGAGATGACTGATGATTCAGATAGTTGTATTAGTGAAAATAATGAGGGTGACGCCCAAAGGTATAAAAATCTACAAAATATTTTTAAGAGTTTTTTTTTTGTGTAAGTTATACATTCAAAATAGCTTTGGTGGCCCAATTTTTGGCCGATAGGAGTCTGGACCTGGACCACGGTTCGTCAGTTGCCAATTTCTGCATTACAGCATTAACTTTTAATTTGGTATCCATTTAAACATTTATTACTTCCTTAATGGGGGAGAGAGGTAATAAAAGTGGATATTGATATACTCTGAAAACAAAATTGCATACGTTATGAAACATGTTCTTTGCCATCAATAAATCACACCTGATGGTTCGTTACGGGTCATATCTTATTGGAATGAAATCGAAATCGATGTGATAAAAATCTGGACGAAGACAGTGCCGCGCGTCCTTCCTCAATTTCAAGATCTCTGTTGCGAGAAAGAGGACATCCTATGGGAAATTTGGGGTTTATGATGTTTTGACTGATTATTTTTCCCACGCATCCGCGCTCTATCTTTTATGTATTTGGAGTATTTTTTCTCTCTCCCTTTTCCACTCGATTTGAGATACTTGTTAAGTGATTGAACTTACTACGATCGAATTGAAGCAGTTATTTTTTGTGATTTCCCAAGGAAACAATTTTGTTCGACTGATGTTATCCTAAGCGTTGAAAAACATTAAATCTACCTCTCTGTTTTTCCATATATCTAGTTGGAACCTCTGTAGCTCTAAAGTAGAAGCTTCGCTTCGAATACCAGAGGTCGTGGGTTCATTTTCCACCGGAGCCCTGGGTGGTATTTCCTCCCTTTGTGTTGTGAATGTTTCTAGAGTTGTCCAACCTTTCGCGTCGATGGCACCCCATGTCTTAGTGATTATTCACTATGACATGACAACAACAACAATTTACTGTTTGTCTACATGTTGTCGCAATTACTATTCCAACTTGTATTCTCCATCAAGCTCAATATTTCGCTTAGGCAAATCTGAGGCCGAGATACTAACTCACGTGGTTCTACTCGAGTTGCGAATGGCTGACATGTTCTGTGCAAAACTTACGAAGAAAACTTGTTCATGGTAACCAAAACTTCATTGTAAATGCTATCCTGGTACTTAAGATTGTAGCTTCAAACATACAGGAACGTGGTCTTTCTACCTTTCACTTCATTGTAAAGGGAACACCAACACAGTGCCCAATATTTCCTAATGCACAAAGTTTTCTGCTCAGCTCTTTTTTTGTGTAAAGGAACGAAGGAACATGATAGATTCGGGATGAACGACTTTCATTATTGGCATTTTCAACATTGTCTGTAAATTAAAAGCGTTTTGTTTTTCAGGAAATACATTCGCTATGGTGCCATCCAGTTGAAGGTGGTGATTTTCCTCGACGAAATCCGACCTCCTCGGTTCGCTACCTTGACCGTCCTCGAGAACTTCCTGGTGGCCAGATACGAGTGGCTGGTGCCGGACCTGGAGGACAAGATACGCAGGACCAGGCAGGGCCGGATGCCGTTCGTGGACAGCGAGAAGTTCTACCTCTCCAACAACGGATACCGGATGATGCTCCGCCTCTATCCGGAGAAGGCTGCCGGATTTGTGGGGCTCTACGCCGTCCTCACTCGCGGGGCCTACGATGACGAACTCAAGTGGCCGTTCGGACACACCTACCGGCTGGAAGTCGTGTCCAATCACGGGTCGATCTCGAGGACCACCTATCCGGGCACGCCGGGAAGCGGCTGTCCGGACATAGCCTTCCAGAAACCGGACCGCGAGTTAGCCGAGTGGAGTTGTGGGGAGGGGCATATGGTGGCACACGAGACCCTGCTGCGCGGGGACACGCCCTATCTGGAGGAAGGGGGCGGGGTCAGGTTTTCGGTGACGGTTTTCCTGCAGGAGCTGGCCCCTCCCATCGCCTCCCTCGCCCTGGAGAGGAGTGGTCTTGTGGCGAGGTACTCTTGGGTGGTAAAGGGGGCGTCGGCCGCCTTCTCGCTCCTCCGAACACGAGAAAAAACGAGACTGGAGAGTCCAGTGTTCTACAGCGAAAACCAGGGCTACGCCATGAGACTGTCCCTGTCTCTTGGCCGGTTGCCCAATTACAGGAACTCTGTGGTGACATCGGGGGAGGAGGATGAATCTCCGCAGGTGGTCGGACTGTTCTGGAGTCTGCACTCGGGGATGCACGACGACGTCCTGGAGTGGCCTTTCAAGCGGACGGTCACCCTGAGCTTTTCGGACGTGAGGGGTGGAAGGCACCTGGAGAAGGTAATCGATCCCACCCACAGCAAGTGTCCTTCGGAGGCCTTCCAGAGGCCCCTTGGTGCTCACAACGAACACTCCTGTGGCTTTTCTTCCCTCGTCACCCTGGAGACGTTGCTGGGCGCTTATGTGCATGGTGACGCTCTCATTGTGAAGGCTTCGGTGGTACTTTGATTAGATCGCAGTGTCGTCGCAATGCATGTTCGTATACAGGGTGTGTCACAACTTCCTCGTTGGTTTGGCAGTCTTGTTAGAACAAACATATTGCCAACACAGTAACACCGTTGACTTAACTGGAGAAAGAAGCTCCACAAGTTTCGTCTTCCAAGTGTTCGAGTTGTGAACAACTCGTAATGTGGCAGATATCAAGTCTAAAATCTAGTTCTTGTTTCACTCTACGAACAATGGAACAAATGCGGTTATGATCTTCTGGCGTAAAGCTCACGCGGTGCATGTGGCACGAACGCACGATCTTTCAGAACTTCACAAAAAAAAAATCGTCTGTGAGATAA
Organism: Uloborus diversus; assembly: GCF_026930045.1. NCBI lineage: Eukaryota > Metazoa > Arthropoda > Arachnida > Araneae > Uloboridae > Uloborus > Uloborus diversus. Next base: position 10,494,566 of record NW_026557987.1, on the reverse strand, counting down.
TGAGGGTAGCCCATCTTGTTGAAGAAGGATCTACCACTGATCCTAATATGTTACAGCGAGTGAAACAAGAGTTAGACTTTATATTTGATACCTGCCGCATTACAGCTTGTAGAGTATATTTCTCCGGTAATGTCAACATTGTTGTTGTGTTAATAATGTGTCTGTTTCAATTAGCCTTCCAAACTCGGAGAGAACTGTTACACACCCTGTATTGTGGATTCTTGCAGATTTTCCCCTCTAGCGACATTTGCCTAAAGGGCTGTTCACTTATCGGCGGGCCATCCCGTCCATCCCTATTTTGACGGGTTGCCGACGAAAACAGAGTAGCATTCACATACGGTCGCCGTACGTTAATCACGTGGCTGAAATCACCCACCAAGCGGGAACCAATGAAATGCTGCCCTACTTTTGACGGCCGTCAAATATCAAGGTTCTTCCGATCGAAATCGGTCCCGTCCAAGATGGCTTGCTGTCATGGCAACCAGCAAAGAAAACCTGTTTCGGGTGGAAAAAATCGCTGCGGACGTGACGGACGGCCGACAGGTGAACAGCCCTTTATACATTTCTGTCATTCCTATTGCTATAATCCAGCGGTTCCCAATTTTGATGTGCATGCTGCAATGAATTAGTGTTACGTGGACTGAAATTGCGATGAACTGACGCGACATCGCTTTGATCTCATATTTTGAACGTGACATAAAGTGTCTGCTTTTAATGACGGGGACGCGTTTTTTTGCCACTGAATAACGGTGGAATTTTTATTTTTGTCTTTTCTTTGTTGCGTTCCTTCCATTTGAATACTGAGACAAACGAGTCTCATGATAAACATAAGTTATAAAATATAGAACTGTTCAAAAGTAACTTCCCTACACATACGAAGCCCTAGCGGCCGGTGGACCAATCGAACGTGATATAGTTATTTGAAGGTTTGCGCTCGAGACTTTTCTTCTTCGTGCTTATTTCACAGGTTTGTTTTGATGATGACTGCAATCTAAGTGTATCGCCTCCATTACATGTGATATATTTTATTTCATACGAGCGGTACCCGCACGGCTTTGACCGTAGTAGAAAATTAAAAAGGTCGTTTGGTTCGCCTGTATATTTACAAATAATGGATGATGAATTTCTCGTCAATATGGCTATGTTAATTTTTCTCGCCCGTGTTATGGTAATTTGCTAGTCCACATTATGATAATTTACTCGTCTATGTTATGATAATTTGCTCGGTAAAAGAACAAAATCGAATTTTCGAAAAATCTCTTTGAGGTGCTCACCCCTATGCTACGAACTCATTTTGTGCCAAATTTCATGAAAATCGGTCGAACGGTCTAGGCGCTATGCGCGTCACAGACATCCAGAGATCTAGACATACAGACTTTTAGCTTTATTATTAGTAAAGATAAAAATAGTACAGAATACGTATACACAACGCATGAAAGAATTTACAGCAGAAAGGTAAAGTAGATCCGGAGCGAGGTTGGGAGACGAACCCACAGCTCCCACGCTCAAGATTATGATGATTTTAAAAAACAGCGCAGTGGTTACGGTTGCAATGAGAGAATTTTGAATAGAAGCATTTCTTTTTTCCTCGAATAAATTAATTAATGTATGGAAAAGCCACAAATAGCGTTGGAAAGATTGGCGGGTCGCAAAAATTGTCGTCCTGAAGTATTTATAAACAAGAAAGAGCAACACGAGAGGAGCTCGATCAAAGCAAAGCTTTTTTCTAGCTTTGCATAATTCACAGGTTTATAGAGTAGCGTAGTAGAAGTACAGACCACAAAACATCACTTTCACACGTTCCATTGGCAGCATGGAAAACATGTTTCTTCACTTCGACATTCAAATTTGCTAATTTTCATCACACGCCAATAGGGTGGTTTCCTTCAGTCAAAATTACTACTTTTAGTCATATTAAAATGGATAGAATGAGCAAAAAAAATTTAAAAAAATTATAAAAATAACATGGACCCAGAAAATACTTCCATTTTCTCAACTATTTCTTTTAAATTAATTTTTTTTAAATGTCCGATTTTTCAAACAAGGCGTGATCTTTCACAAATGATGCACTTTGCCGCATCTTTCTACTACGTTTCCACGTTATGATAATCAAGCAGCGAATTAAAATTGCGCTCTACGCTTGCTATCAACCATTGCCAATACACGTGAGTAAAGATGCGAATTAAATATTTTGCACCGTGAATGGCAACACTGAATGGCATTTCATCATTTGTGATGTCATCGGCAGAAGCCGTAAGCAATGAAAGCGCTCCGATTTAAGTAATTTTTTTAAAATATTAAACGTAAACAAATTTATCAAAAAAATGGTCAGATCCTATGTTTTTAAGCATGCTCTTTCAGAAAAAAAAATACTTTTAAAATTTTGGAAACGATCCCATTGTTTCTTCGCGATTTATTTGTTTTCAACACGCTGATCAATTTGCGCAATTGGAAAATTACAAATCTCGTTCACTGAAATTATAACCGTGAGCAATGCAGTGTTTAAAATCATCACTCTCAAGCGCATACTATCAAATAACCATATCTAAAGTTTTGGCTTCGATTGGTTCAGAAGACAGGCGTTTCGTATTTAGAGGGAGATATGTTTGGACCACTCTGTACAAGGTGGTACAAAAAACTATAACAGGGTAGGGCGACCAGTTAATGAACAGTTCATATATTTTTTAAAGAAGATAAGGCATAGAAAGTTTTTTTGTAGATAGATTGGCAACCCTTCCGTACAGTCTCAAAATTAAAACGACTATAGAAAATAAGGGCCGTGGTAGCCTGATCGGTAAGGCATTGGACTCGGGACCGGAGGGCCTCGGGTTCGATCCTCGCTGGTCGAAGACCCACCGTCGTCATTAAAGGGGACTGGGCGACGTTAAATAGGCTCGTGGTCTCAATGTCCTCCAAGTGAAACGATACCTCTGGGGGTGCTAGTACTAGGTAGCTATTAGCTCCTGGACTAGTTCAAAATTCTCACTAACTGTTCGATCCGGTGATGGTGCTGCCATCTATCGGTATATAAAATAATGGAGGCAAGGCACTTAGTATGCAGTCCTCGACATAAATACAGTTGAAGTCAGTTGTGACTCTTGAATAGAATAGACTATAGAAAATGTGTTTTTCTGTTGCTAAGACGTTGATAGGGGTCCTTTTTTTATTTTACCCTACAGAACCAGGAAATTTCTGCTAGCAATCTCACTATCAAACGGCACGGCCTTGAGGGTCACGGATTTGGACAAAATTCTAGCTATAGATCCATTCCCACTAGATACGAACGCATGTAAAGCGATTTGACTGCATAGGCCCTAGTTTCTCAGCAACGAGGGTCCAAAGTTGCTAGTTTGGCCTCAGAAATCATTTCCATTGGAATTTCAGAATTCGACACTATGTTCGATCTCCCAACACCTTTGGCATCTTTTGTTAGTAAACTGAGTACTATAAGGGAGAACAGATATTTATTTATGGCCATTATGTAAGTTATTTGAAAAGTCGAAGCGATTTCGTATTTTTGTGTGCCATTAACCAATAAATCAGAGTTTTTTCTCTTCTCCCATTTTTTGCTTATCAATGATATCTTTGATAGCAGATGATAAATATCTATAGTTAAAGTAAATGTTTTTATTCACAAACGATGAATATTTTTTACTAGCAGACGATTAATATAAAAGAAAATAATTAATTTCATTTGCAAATGAAAAATATCCTGTAACTATGTTATTTTTTCATTCAAGTTATTGAAATTAAAAGTACTAGCCAATTTGAATTTGAGAACCGCTTATTCAAAATTAGTATTCAACGTAATTAATTCAAAGGTAAGTGCAGGCAAACGACTCATTCTGCAGTACAGTAGCAGAAAAAAGCGATAAAAATGGTAATTTTAAAGGAAACTCCATTGCATTTCTGGGTCGAAATTATCAACTTTGTACCCCCGTAGCAGTCAAACCGCTATACCTGGGCTCATATCTAGTGGAAATCGACCTATATCTAGAATTTTGTCCAAATCCATGACCCTCTAGGTCGTGCCGTTTGGTAGTTAGTTACAGCATCTAGAGATCGCTGTACCAAGTTTGCGGACCTCTGGTTAGGCTACATTCGGAAACAGGCACCGGTGTGATCGGTGCCTGTTTCCGAACGTAGCCCTGGTGTGCTGAAGTTATTTTAGTAACTAGTGTGAGGATACATTCAACACCTATTTGAGGTTTTTGCCTGCAGATCGGTTATGACTTTTTCAGACTGACGAGTCCATAATGAGGACGAAACTGCCGTCTCTGGATGCTGTTACTGCGCTGTTGGTTTCTGCTTTCCATTCTACTCTACCTTCAATATAGTGGGAGCAATCTTGTAGCTTTTATTCCGGGAAATTCTTTCAGTTTTTTAAAAATAAAACCATTGCACATTAGGAGTATTTAATATTATAGCTAGAAGCATCTATAAATGATTCAACAATTTTTTTCAACATTTTAACCCACTCCCCCTCAAAGTCACAAAAAATGAATCCCCTTCTGGAACTCCCCATATAGCAAAGGGAACAAGCTTTAATGTCTTTTGTTTTTTTAAACTTTGGAACACGAAATCGTGTTCTTAAGCTAATTTACTGGTCAGACTACCTTGAACAGAGTGGTCCGGAAGGAGACGCCCCCCTTTCCTTTATTATAAAAATTATGTTTGTTATGCTTGTTATATGAAGTTACTTTGAAGGGTTTGGAGTCATAAACATCGGTATAAACACCATCCATGTGATAACACAGCTTAAATCCGCGCTTTGTTCTAGCAGCTGTTTTGTGGATATACTCCGGAGTCGAGGGTGAGGGCGTGTTTCACAGCTTCCCGGCAGCAGATAAGCAACGTTTACTTCACTAAGGACCTTCTAACAGCTTTGAAACTCCTGATGGGTCATTGGCCAGGTTTTTTTCTCATTCAATGTATGTGAATAAGTTTTGTTCTTGTGAAGTTTGGAATTCATGTTTGAATAAAAGCTAGAAGATCCTGTTTCGTGATGAAATAATAATTAAAGCGTGCGAAACAACTTGAAAAGGAGACTTGTAACGTTTTTACGCGCTAGCCAATCAGCAGTCTCCAAATTTTTGAATGGTATTTAGCAAAGTAAAGGTTGTTAATATGCTGGCCGGCACTCCTGCGTTGTGTGATATATAGTGTTCCTTGTTTGTTTCTTTATGAAAAGTCATCAGATTGGGACTTCTTGGAGGTCAGACAAAGAGAGCCAATAAAGGTTCCGCAACACATCTGCGGGAATTCAGCTGTGTTACAATACGGATGTTAATCTTACCCATGTTGATGACTCTTTACTTCATATTAGTAATGATTGAATTCTGTGTATAGTAAAAATTCAGTTATGTATTACTAACATAATAAAGGAAATGAAGGTGTGAGGAGGGGGTAGTGGGGGGCACCCTGTATTTTGGATTTATTTTTTTTGTTTCTCACAAGGAAAAAAAACATATGATAGTGTAAAAATGAAAAAAAAAAACCCTATGTTAGTATCAAACGAACGAAAATAGTAAAACGTATTTTTAGACACATAAATTATTTGCCATCATTACTTCCCTCTTTATCGAAATAGGAGGTTTTAAAGACTGCCAAAATTTTGGGAAAAGTCGCCAAATTTAGCAACTGAGTAAGGGAACGTTCACACGCTTTGCATGTGGATGTCCTACCACATTTCAGATGGGGAAATTTTGTGGTACCTTGTATTTCTCGCCAAGTCTGTAAATTTGGCGCCTTTCTGAAAATTTTGACTTACTTTAAGGCCTTATATCTCGATAACGGGGCACGAGAGCAAATGAGTTTTGCGTCGAAAAATGTCTCAGTATGCTCTTTCGATTGGCACCTGTTTAACCCCTTCAGTCGGAATTATGAAATATTGGACCAAAAATGTTGATATTTGGTACACAGTGTACTATGGTAAAGGGTATCTTATAAACAAAATTTTGAGTTTGTAGGAGAAAAATTAAAAGAGTTATGGAACGGTCCAATATTCCGGACTTATATTTTTGAAATCAATATTTCATATACAAAAACAATAAAATATCGAACAAAATTCATTATAAAATGTTCTACAAACTATTATAAAACGTAATATAAGCGTTTGAAACTATTAATTAAAAATTATACATTTTTAAAAAAATCAGGAAAAAACCTCGCTCTTCAGATGAAAATCCATGGTTGGAAAAATGAGCCACTCTCTATCTCTCATTCCTGATATGTCAGTGTTGTCAATCCCAAAACGAAAAATTATTTCACAGATTATAATAAGTAGAATGTAAAGAGTCAACTACAAAAAAATCAACTAATTAAATCAATTATTAAATGATTAGCAGCTGTTTAAAGTGGTTGTCCGGTATACCGGACACCAGGTCTGAAGGGATTAACTGTTTCCATTATTATACTATCTATATATATGGTTTCCCTGCCGTTCGGGTTTTTCTTTTTTTGAATATTTTTTATGGTAGAACATTTCTGGTCAGTAGATACGGCGTATCATCCGGGGTAAGGTGAGGGGTGGCTTTTGGGTGGGTTTGATTACGTTGTTTCCGAATCATCACGGTTCTGTGTGTGCTGATAATTTGTTTTCATCTTGGCTGAGCCAACGTTCATTTTCTGATGGTGTTAACACTGAATTAAAAGTGAATTGAAAACATCGTTTCTGTCTGTTTCTTTCATGCTGCATTGTGAATTTTACCAGTGATTTTAGTTTTTAACCGACTTCAAAAAGGAGGCGGTTATCAATTCATACCGTATATGTATGTTTTTTTTTGTTTGTCCACTCACAGCGTCTCATCTAGTCAGTGTTGCCAGATTGGGGGAAATTTCCCCATTTTGGGGAAATCTGGTACTCTCTGGGGAACTTTTGGGGAAATGGGTTTTGAGGAGAATTCTTTGGGGAAAATTTTTTTTCTTGGGGAAAAGCTGGGGGAAAAAAAACCTCGGGAAAAAAAGAATTCTTTTCGTATTTAAATTCGCGTCAAGAAGTAGTAGTTACATTGTTTGTATCAAACAGCGTTGGTTTAGCTTTGCTCAACTTTATGGAATTCGCATTTCACATTATGTGGAATATTATGCTGCATTAATGAATTCGCATTAATGTTCTGCGTGAGTAACTAGTTGATACGTGAAACAGGTAAAAATAAGTGATGAAGAACGTCCTTGGATAAATATATATAAAAATCAAAGTTTAAATGTACATACAGAAGCAGAGTAATAAATGCGAGTAGAAAAAAATATTTGGCTATTTCTTATCTCACGGTCAGGCGCTTCTATTTATGACTAGTGGCACCCGCACGGCTTTGCCCGTAGTAGAAAATGAAAAGGTCTTTTGGTTCCCCTGTATATTTACAAATAATGCATGATGAATTTCTCGCCAAATGGCTTGCCCACGTTACGGTTCCACGTTATGATAACTTGGCAGTTTAATCGTCCATCTTATGATAATTTTGCTCGGGAAAATGTTCTTAAAATTGGAATAGAAAAAGAATAAAATCGAATTTTCGAAAAATCGCTTAAAGGTGCACACTCCCATTTTACAAATTAATTCTCTGCTAAATTTCATAAAAATCGGCCGAACAGTCTAGGCACTATGCGCATTACAGATTTTTGTAAGAAAATTTGACTATTTGGGGAAAAAAATTTTTTTTCAAGAGACAAAAATATTAGAGGAAGTCGATTCGTTTTATGAAAATCATAGTTTAAAAATAATTTTTGAATTTGGGGAATTTTGATAGAAAACATCGCTTTTCGGGGAAAAGTTGGAAGGGAATTGGGGAAATCCGGATTTGACCATCTGGCAACACTGCACCTAGTGAACCGATCTTGATGATTATTTTTTTAATGCATAGGGGATGGCTCAACTTAGGTCCCATTACTCTGTTTGACCATATTTGTTCTTTAGAAAAAAAGTTATGGGCAAAAAACAGTAAATTTTATGCAGTTTCCCTATTAAATGATTAAAATGATATGAAACCCACTGTTATAAAAGTTTGGTGCCATATAACAGTAACATTAATAGTAATTGTAATGATAATTTTGAATAAAGGCTTCTCTGAAGATATAGAGCCGAATTTCCTACTAGGAAACTTCTTACTTTCACTGAAATATCTACATTTACGCTAAAAAGAAGGAAATAAAAAAATTTTGAAAAAAAAAAACAAAAAAAAAAAGAAAAAGAAAAAAAAACAAGAACCGACTTCAAAATTGCTCTAAAAGGTGAAAAATAATTTTATTCTTTAAACACCATCGATAATACTTTTAATCATAATTTTTGAAGTTGGCGCAAAATAGGATAGATAAGATCAGTTACAGCCATAACTCAACTACAACTAAAATTTAACAAAGCCTAGTTTCTTCACTACCACATACATTATGCATTGATGACAGCATATTTGAGTAACGATATAAATGTTTTGTTCCTAACTTTGGATGATTTTCTGAAAAAAATATGAACGAAGCATCGTTACACTGGATTTTACTTTTTGTTTTTGCGCCAACTGCAAAAATTATGTTTAAAAGTATAATCGATGGTGTTTAAAGAATAAAATTATTTTTCACATTTTAGAGCAATTTTGAAGTCGGTTCTATTTTTTTTTTCATTTTTTTTTTTTCAAACTCAACAATCAACAATATTGGTCCCAAACAATATTGGGTTTTTGAATGCATCTATGTAAAAGTTGTACATAGGGTGGAAGTAGTTCAAATCAAGGGTTCTCAAATGTTTTCGAATAGCGGCACCGTTTGAAAAATTAGAAATTCTTTACTGCACCCCAGTCCATCCCTATTATATATAAGGAAGGTGCACCAAATAAGACGACCCTGAGATTCATAACCTAGTCTCTCGCTCGTTTATAATTGAACTGGCTCCAGCTTTTACATGCTCACCAGATGAATCATCTCTACATAGTATAAAGTGAAGTCCCCAAAAAGCGTCTGTGTGTTTGAACTCGCAAAACTCGAGAACTACCCGGCCGGTTGCGCTGAAATGTTCACACTTTGTTCCTTTAAGTCCTGAAAAGGTTTGCAAACCGGTTCGAATAAAATTCGATGAATAGTTCTTTTATTCCAATTTACGTCCAATTTTCACATAAATTCTCAAATATGGGGGTGAAAAATTACTTGTACATATTAATATCACATATCGTTAGAAAGGGTAGAATTTTCCGCGTTCTACGCAATTTGTTTCAACGTTCTAACTTTATTAAAGCGGGAGCTATTTGCGTTTTTATCTCGAATTTTTTTTAGGCTTAGCTGAAATTTAGGCACTACTTTCTTCATTAAATAAATCAATAAAAAGTGAAGGAATTGTCCCACTGCTTTCTTTTTGATACCATTGGAAAAAGCGACCTTTTTTACTCCAGATCTAACTCGACCTTTGGTCGAAAAAATAGGCTTTTATCTCGAAAGGAGAAAAAGTTACAAGCCTTTTTAAATCAAGTTTAAGAAACCTCGATTCCATTCAAATTGTGAACCATTTTCTTTCGCATTTTAAGTCCTTAAACTTATTTTATTTTGTGTTTCCATGGTTACGCATTTTAAATCCATCTTTCTAGATTTAATTTCTTAAAAGTATTTTAATATCTGTCGTCATTGTTTGGAAGGGAAATCATGATGGTTTTTTTTTATTTATTTTTTTACGGCTTGATTTTTATTTTCAAGGTAGACCTGGCAACGCCGGGCAATGCAGCTTGTTAAAAACTAAATTGAACAATTGAAAATTTAAATGTTTTTTACAGTTTTAACAAAGAAAGCCGTTTTAGCCTTATTTGAAACATAATTTAAGCTTCAAGAACGATAAATAATTTTTTCATACCAGTAACCTACAGTAATCCATGTAGAAATGAAACTTACCGTAAAATAAGGTTAATTAGTTTTGATATCACTCTTCTGTAATAACTTTTGTTACCTGGTTTCTGTTACCAGGTAATTAGAAACTGCTTGTTGATTACACTTTGTCATCAGTTAATGTTTCTGATGATGATGAAGTCACGATCTAGCAAATTTTACTATGCTACATCTTTGAGGGGATGACCTTATTGGTGTATATGACCTTATTTTTGACACCCATCTTAAATATACAATCGGACCTCCGTATATCGAAGTAGCAAATTGTCGGAAAAAAATTCGATACATAGAAATTTCGATATATAGAAACAATCTTATTTTATCTTAAAAATCTCCTAAAACATTAAAACTAAAACTTTCGTGAATGAAATCCAATTTCTAATTTATACGAGCATCGAAATGAATGAAAGTTAATCATTAAAAAAATAATAGAAATGACATTTTTGAGTCTTTATAGATCTTCATTCTTCGGCAATTCAACTTGATCCGCAACATGAGGGGATTTTCGTTTTGACAATGTAATCGAGAAAAAAGTAAAAAACCAGCCTATTTAACTTGAATGATTTTTACTGCATCTATAAAGACTGGAAATGATAATCAACAGACAATAGGGATAACTTGAAACTGATTTTACATACAACTAAGATTTGAAATAAACTTGAGTGAATTTAGGAACTCCAGAACGAAACAACGACCTTTCTACACACCCCTCAACCCCAGATTCCTTATGAGTTTCGTAGCAAACATTTAGGGAACATAATTTTCTCCTCTAACCTTCATTTTTCATGAGACAAAGTCTAAAGTGGAAAAAAAAAAATCTACGAATGTCTCGAAAAAAAATTCGATATATCGAGATTTTTTCGATATATAGAAACACTTTTTCTATGTAATGAACATAGAAATTGGCTGGGATTTCGATATATGGAAAATTTCGATATGTGGAAGTTCGATATATGGAGGTTCGACTGTATATTGATACAATGGACACTTCGCGCGATCCCTCGCCTCTTCCTATGGCACGGCACCCCAGGGAGCATCAGCACCTAGAGCAAGGGCGCCCATATGCAAAATTTTAAGGGGGGGGGCAGATATTTTCCCCATAGAAATCAATTTCAGTACAGATTAGAGTTATTAAAATTTGAAATTTTTAATAACTTATTCATTAATTAATAGAGAAGAAATGTTTTTAAATTTTTTACAAAGAATGAAGTATTAAAAGCAAGGAAGTTCTAATTTCTAAGGGAGAAGGGGGGGGGGGGGCTTGAGCCTCCAAATGCCCGCCCCCCCCCATATGGGCGCCTTTATGACCCAGAGTGAGACATGCGCTCTGCAATGCTGCCGTTCGATGCTGTAAAGACAGTTTTACATAGGTTGTCGGAAGAAATCGCATCTACACAAGCAAGATAAAACAAAAGCTGACACTGGATTTGACACCTCATTTTGACGGCAAATCAGTGATGGACCAAGTTATATCCTGAAGGTACCAATGGGGTCGTTTCCGAAATTTTAAAAGTTTTTTTTTTTTTCTGAAAGAGCATGCTTAAAAACGTAGCATTTGACCATTTTCTTTACTAATAATAAAGCTGAATATCTATTTGGAGGCTGTCTGGATCTCTGTGACGAGCATAGCGCCTAGACTATTCTGTCGATTTTCATGAAATTTGGCACAAAGTTAGTTTGTAGCATGGGGGTGTGCACCTCGAAGAGATTTTTCGAAAATTCGATGTGGTTCTTTTTCTATTCCAATTTTAGGACCAAAACTATCATAAGATGAACGAGTAAATTACGAAATTATCATAACGTGGAACCGTAACATGGGCACAAGCCAATTGGCGAGATATGAAATTATTATAACGTGGAACCGTAACATAGATAGAAGCCAATTGGTGAGAAAATTCACTATACATTATTTGTAAATATACAGGCGAACCAAAAGACCTTTTAATTTTTCTATTACGGGCAAAGCCGTGCGGGTACTACTAGTTTAAAATAATTTGACAAGGTTTAATATTTTTAAACAGTTATTTTACTCGCTGCGCAAATTCAATTTCATTTATTACGCTTCTGCACATGGCATCACAAGTGATGAAATGCCATTCACCGATGCCAATAGCTCAGAGCGTAATATTTAATTCGCATCTTTATTCACATGTACTGGCAACGATAGGGTTGACAGCAAGCGCAGTGCGCAAAATTTAATTCGCTTCTGAATTATCATAACCTGGAAACGCGGTAGACAGCAAGGGTAAGCATTCAGCGCGCCAGTGGAAATGCGCCAAAGTGAATCCCTTGTGACGTCATGAAGACCACGCCTTGTTGGAAAAATTGGACATATAAAAAAAAATTAAAATCAAACGTTTTGAAAATAAAAGTTTTTCCTCGCTCCATGTTACTTTTTTTTTTTTTTGCTCATTCTGCCAACTTCAGTGAGTAAAAGTAGTTCTTTTGACTTCTTTTGGTTCTTTTTTTGGAAACAACCCCATATGACGTGCCTTCCATTTTGCATCGTTTTCTTACTTTTGTGCTCTAGGCTGAAAATTTTCTCTCATTGTGTCCAAAGAACAAAAACCATTAATATATATATATATATATATATATATATATATATATATATATATATATATAAATTTGAATTTTTGGCATCCTGAATTCAAATTATGTTTTTCGCAATCACGAGCGTGTGTGTGTATGAATGTGCGTGTGTGTTTGTGTAGGCGCATGTGTGTGCGTGTTGTGTATGCAGTGCTGTGTCTGTATGCGCGCGCGTGTGTGTGTGTACATAGGCATATGTGTTTGTGTCAGTGTGCAGGCATGAGTGTGTGAATGTGTGTGTGTTTGTGTAGGTGTGTGTGTATGTGTGTGTAGGATATGGACGCAACCTGGAGACGGTTTTCGCAAGAGGAGCAGCATCGTGAGGCCGGTCGACGCGACGGTGGTGCTGGCAGAGGAAGGTGGTGGGAAAATAAAATCATAGGAATTCAAAACAGTCAAATGAGAACAATAAGCAATCGTGATTGCTCAAAAAAAAAAATCATTATGAAAAAAGTTTTAAAAACTGCATAAATAAGTGTAAATGAAGATAGTCAAAGCGCTTGCAAAAAATTTAACATTTATTTCACCACAGAAACTCATACAAAAAGCAAGAAAGACAAACAACGTAAGAGAGCTAAAACCAAACATACATCCATAAAATTCAAGCACCGGATTGTTGCGGTCGTGACTTCTTCCTACTTCTCACTTCGTCTGATTTTCCGACATTCCACTTTCCAGAACTTCAATTTGTTGATTCGGGTGGTCGAAGTTAAATAGTTGGAGTTCTACTGTATATGTAACACGAAATCTTTTCAAAATTTGACACATGAATTGTTATATTTTGTGGTTTATCAAAAATAATTTTTTGCTATTATAAAATGATTACGTTTTTGAATTAACATTTTTCAAGGATTAATTAAGACCTACTGGTGTCCATTGCATAAACGAAAAAGTACTGCAATGTACTTTTTTAATTAATATTGTTCATGCTTTGATTTTAAACGTTTAATACAATTTGTGAAGTACACGCGGGGCAAAGTAAAAAAGCACATTTCGTTTACTTATTTATTAATTTATTAAATCCGTAACGTATTCTTTTTTGAATTCACTTATTTATTCATTCATGCGAATTTTTTCTTATTCATTCACTAAACTGTTAACTCATTTATTTTTTTTCTCCCACATTAATTTGTTCGTTTATTGTTTTATCATTTACTCATTTATTCGTTTATTTATTTGCTGAAAAATATTTTTTAAAATCAAACAGAAAAAAAAAATATTTTGTTAGAAAATTATTTTATTTTTCGTTTAGCCTCATACATGCGGCTAAGTGGAAATATTCCACTTTTTTTAAAAATTAAAGTTACAAATTTACTTTACGAAAGGAAAAAATGATAATGTTTCAATGCAAGTTTTATTATAAAATAGATTTTTTCCGTTTCTATGTCTTTAATGTTCAAAACAAATTTTCAATTTGTTCATTTTGTGAAAGGTAACTTTTTTAACTTTCCCCCCATTCCCCCCCCCCCCCCGGTACATCTGGAAACCTTTTTCTACCCGGTCTGGACACACGAATCTGGACACGTGGCTCGAAACCCGCGACGATAAATGCTGACTGCGCATGCGGAGATCTACCTTCGTCAGCTGGCGCACGTGGGAGGGTTAAAGTCCCCGAAGACGTTGCTCTCGAAGATGGAGGCCATGACGAGGAAAGCGGCGTAGAGGACGAAGGCGACGACGCCGTATCGCCAGTTGAGTCGCCACTTGCAGGTCGCCAGGGTGAGGTAGAAGAGGATGACCACGGTCAGCAGGATGAGGGTTGTGTAGGTGAGGGCCGAGCTGTTGATGACCAGGGACCGGGTCTCCCCGTTCAGGAGCGTCTTGACCAGCCAGGGCACGCCCAGGCAGAAGAGGATGTCGAAGATGTTGCTGCCGATCAGGTTGCAGAGGGCCATGTTGCCCAGACCTGCAGGGAACAAAGCCTTATGTTAGAAGTAGAAAGTCAAGGTATAACGGTTGAAAATTGCTTCTACATTTGAACGAAGCCATTGTCTGTTTGCTGATGTTTTGATACTTCAACTGGTAACCCTAACACCAGTGGATTAACCCTAAACTCCACATAAAGAAATTTACATAGAGAGGCTCCGTCTATGGTAAAAAGGAGATGAAATTGAAGTCGGAATTATGGGATACAGCGGTGCAATGATGAGCGGGGTTATGATAACATGATCGGGGAAGATTTCGATAATTGGGAATCTGGCGACCTTTCTTCGCTGGCGTCAATTTTTGGCTCCAGCGCCTGTGCGAGAGGTATTTTTCTTTACAAATCTAAACAAAGAGACAGGAAACATGTATTCACATAGGGTTACTATAAATAAGCAGGGTTACCAAAATAAAATTATTTACGCCTAAAATGAGACTACCGCGCCAGATTCCCAATTATCGAAATATCCCCACATGATCGCTTCGCGAGAATAGTTTTCACCAATCTCGCAAAGAGACCGAATAAAGTAGCTGGCGGATTGGTTTGCACTTTAATTCATGTTTCAATGCAATTTCGCAAACGTACTTTATACACTTGCATCAATATGTAAGTTGAAATTGACAACCAATTAAGATTCAGTATTGGGATGTTTTGAATCAAAATGCATCTGAAGATATTTAGCAGGAAGCTAAGGATCTTGGGACACAGCGGTACAACTTCCAGCTTCAATTTCTTTGTGTAGCGGGACCTCTATATGTTATTTCTTTACTCTATGAAACTCCAGTAGATAGCGTTAATTGTTTTTGTTTCTTCATTCCCCTGAAATGAGTCTTACCAGTAAAACAGTTCAGTGACCGGATCGAGTTCAGCCTTGTCATAATAAAGTCTTTCAATGCATGTCAAACATTAACCAAAACACATTATCAAATGATCATGCGGTGGCGCAAGTCTCATTGTTACTCGATCATCGGCTATTATTTATATGAGGATTTACGCAACGTGGGCTTAGATAAAAGTGATCAAATAAGTTTCTTTTTGTTGAAAGACAGGGCGTTTCACAGGGATGTAACGCCCTGTCCAGCAAGGCGCACCCCCTTAAATATCGCGAAGAGCCTCCCCAAAAAAGAAAATAATAATAATACTCCTCCACCCCCCCCCCCCACTAAAAACTTCGATGGCACAATCTGCGCCGTGCCCCCCCCCCCCTCCTAGATGGCCATCCCTGCGTTTCATAATGAATACTGTAAGAGGAAAAGTATAGTAAAAATTCTTTAATTGATTTATTTAGCCGAAGCAAATTGATGCTGAAGCTACAAGATTTGTACAACAAGAGCGAACTATTTCCCGGGTAAGAAATTGTTTGTGCTTCGGTTTTTCAAAATGGTACTGTCTGTGTAAGAGAAAGGAGCGAAAACGTGCTGCGTTTTAGAATACACTCAAGAGCACTCCGATTGGAGGTTACGGGAGGTCACTGTGACCTACCAAAAGATTCCCTATGCGGCAAATTTTGTCCGACGATTCGGCAAATTTGGCTTCTTTAGCTGTAGGTATGCGTGCATGCATTCTGTTAATTTCAGAGTTCATTCGGTAAACTGAGAATTTTTCCCTCCCAAAAATTTATGTTCGGGACACCACTGAATTGACCGAAACATCATTGTTTATCGTCGTGATGGAAAGACATTTTCGCCATGGGCGGATTTATGGGGGGTCAGAGGGGGGCAATGCCCCCCCCTCAGTTTTAGGAGAACTTTACATAGTAACAACACATCTTCCAAAAATTAAAAAAAAAATCATTATTTTTTCGTTTTTGAATAGTTTAGAAGAGCATGGGTGGATTTAGGGGGGGGGGGGCAAAGGGGACAATGCCCCCCAGTTTTGGGAGGAGTTTATATAGTAACAACTTATCTTCCAAATTCTTATAACAAAAAAAAATCATGATTTTTTCTTTTTTGAATAGGAAATTAAAGTTTATTTTTTCTTTTAAACTTAAAATAGCCGTTTCTTACAAAGTTTGAACACTACTGTACAAGTGTATAATCTACTACTCAATTTCAAAGACTGGAAAGTGCAAATTATTGTTAGGTTCTAAAATCCCTGAAAAGAATTGGCGCAGTATAGCCTATAAGGGCTCTTGAGTCAAAAACCCAATCTAACCAACCAAACCTTGAAAATAATTAGAAAGTCTTTGAAACTCCTAAGCAAAGTGTGCTTCAATTTTATTTCTTATCAAGTGTATACATTAAGAATTGTTCAAATGGGTAGTATGTTACTCTCTTGATACTTATTCTCTAAATCTGTGCACCATTTCTTTTAAAGTATTAACTTGCATCACAAAGCACTTTTAAAGCGTAAAACTTAGCACTGCGTCACTCTCTTAATAACATCCCCCTCTCTTTTAAGGTCAATTTAAAAAGGCCAGCATGATTACCTACAGTAATGAAAACGACACATAAAAAAGTGAAGAATGGCCTTACTTATGACAGAAAACAGACAAAAACATGGGAGGGGGGAGGGCAATTAAAAATGTTGTTCCAAAAAAAAAAGTCCTCCCCCCCCCAGGAACTCAGTCCTAAATCCGCCTATGATTTTCACGCGAAATTTGGTAAAGGACCAAACACAGAATCGGAACGGTGGGTGGAGCATTTTCAAGTCCATATAGCCCACCGCATCGCTAGATTGGAACAAACAACATGCCGTTGCTGTGATGCGGCTAAGATTCTATGGTCTAACTCTTTCAGATTTTTTCCAGGGCCGTTGTAGCCCGATCGGTAGAGTGTCGGATTCGGGGCCGGAGGGTCCTGAGTTCGAACCTCGATGGTCGAAGACCCACTGTCGTCATTAAAGGGGACTGGGCGACGTTAAATAGGATCGTGCTCTCAATGTCCTCCAAGTGAAACGATACCTCTGGGGGTGCTAGCACCAGGTAGCTATTAGCGCCTGGTCTAGTTCTAAATTCTCATTAACTGTTCGATCGGGTGATGGTGCTGCCATCTATCGGTATATAAAATAATGGAGGCAAGGCACTTGGTATGCAGTCCTCGACATAAATACAGTTGAGTCAGTTGTGACTCTGAATAGGAATAGGAATACAAAGAAGGACATTTGCTGTAGGAGTTAATTATATTGCTGTCAAATCAAATTCTTAATCGGTATGAAAAACAGTAATATTATTTTTAACTTTTTGTTACATAACGACCAAAAAATTTAAATCAACAATAGTGCAAAACTAGAACTATCCACTAAATGATATCAACAACACGTAAAGTACGGTTAGGTAACTTCTTTGAATGTGCTTACCGCTTCGAACGACAAGAACACTGGACACCAGTTCTGGAACACTCGTGCCGGCCGCTAGAATGGTGAGGCCGGAAACGGTATCCGGTATTCCGAAGGTGTAACCTGTTGAGGAGAAATAAAATCTGTTATTCTTGGTAGGACATTTACGCTTAGACATTTCAATCCACTGGAATGCGTGGCGGTTGAGTCAGTTGGGTTAGTGAAAAGAAACTGTACCACACTCGTGGTGATTTTGTAAGGACCATATCTCAAATTACTACCCTACTGAAACTCGCTAAATTTCGTGACCAAATAGTCATGTGGGCAACATTTTAACACCAGGTTACTCTCAGAGAGGTAAAATTCTGAGCACAGAACTCATCTAAGAGGTGCGGACAGTGTCGATGATTTTTCATTTAAATAGAACTTATAATTTCATTTACTGCCTTTTTTTGTGTGGAAATAAAGTGAGGCATCGCCAAACAGTGCCACTTAGACCCAACATGGCGATAATAAATAAAATGGAAAATTATGGCCAAGATTAAAAATGCGCTAAGCGTAGTATACACGTAACGGAAAAATTCCGTTTCGCCAATAAGGAGTCGTTCACAAATGATGTTACGCTTTGAGGGGGAGGGGGGCGTAAAATAGGGGCAATTTGTTACAGGGGGAAGGGATTGGGTTAACAAGAAGTGTGTCATATCACTTTTTAGCAATATGTTTATAACACTAGCATGACAGGGGGAGGGGAGGAGTAAGGTGACGTGTCATACTTAAGTCAAAAGGAGAAACAGTGTGTATCATTCATGGACAGCCTCTAGCGTACTGCCATTCCCATTGATCGTTAGCCAATGTAAGAATATCTCCGTCCCCCAAATGTAAATAAGCTATCTGAAGGTCAAGCGTCTTGTTATCATGTCATATTCATGGCCAACAGTTTGCTGAGCATACACCTACCAATGACGGCCACCATCCAGAAGCACATGTAGGAGAGGACGGCCAACCAGCAAATAGAAGTGAAAAAGGTGACGGGGAACCAGAGCGTCCTCCCCTTGGTGTCACATCGGGGGACGGTGATGGCGAAAAGGAAGTTGGGGATCCACATCAGAAAGAAGAAGAATTTGATGCAGGAGCCCCCCTCGGGTAGAGTCCACAGGTGGATCTCTTCGGCGGGTTCTTCCAAATCTTCTGGCACTGTGGAAAAAATGTTAAAGACGCATTAATATATGTTTAAAAAAACATTAATTTTTTAGCAGACAAAATCAAAATGAAAATTAGACAAAGAATATTCAAATTTCATTAATGACCGTATCTAAGTGTTTAAAGCAAAATAACGTTCTGAAAGAATTCAGTAAAAGTACAAAATTGGTCAAACGCGAAGGAAAGGGCGGAAAATTAAATGGAAAATTTTCAAACCTTAAGTTGAAGTTTATTTAGCTAACACATTAGGCAGAACGGTAGCTAAAAATATTTTCATCAATGAGTAATATTAATAGTCTATGAAAAATAAATGGCAGGTGATGATGGTGAAAATTACAATTTGTTCTTGCAAGGGAGCCGCATATTCTGGGTTACAAAAAGGACTACTTCTTCTCATTAACTTAGAAGCTCCGAACAAATTCCATTTTACTTAGAAGATTCCACTCTTTCGATTGGTATCACAAATTTTAAATGTGTGAGTGTATTTTCACCACCAAATTTACAATAGAACTTTCTAACTAATATCTCAGTGTTCAACTTCAAAAGCACGAATCCGCACTCACGCTTCTTAATGGCAACGACAAAGCCACCAAAAGAGGTATAACTCCAGTTCTAATTAACTTAGAAGCTATGAAAGAAAAGCTTCAATCTTACGCAGAAGAATACGCTCTTTCCATTGGTATTACAAAGTGTATTTTCAACGGCAAACTTGCGAAAAAATCCCCACTCACGCTTCTTCTTGATGGTGTCCGAGCCGTAGTCGAGGTCTTTGACGATGATGTACTTCTCGGCGATGACCTGGGGCACCAGGAGAGGGGGCTTCTCGAAGTGGCCGCTCTCCTTGGCGAGGGTGTCGCTCTCCCCGGAGGAGGTCATCTCGGCGGAGGCCATCAGGGAGGAGGCCGCAGAGGAGGGGCAGGCGGAGTCCTGGCTGCCGCTGTTGTAGCGGTGGTAGTGGTGGCGGTGGCGGTCGGAGGTCAGGAGACCCGTCGATTCGTCGAGCACGGTGGTGGGGAGGACGGTGAGCTGGATGCGCCGCTTTCGCTGCCACCACTGGTGGACGTTCCTTGCCTGGGGGGAGAACGATAATAGAGTTTATATTGCGTTCACGGCAAATATACACAAGATATAAAAAAAATAAATAATGGAATTCAAATTATGTTTTTCGCAATTATATGTATGTGTATGTAGGCGTGTGTGTGTGTTGGGCATGGGTATGTGGGTATGTGTGTGTGTGTGTGCAGGAATGAGTGTTGTGGGTATATGTGTGTGTATGTATGCGTGTGTGTGTAGGTGTATGTATGTATGCAGGAATGAGTGTTGTAAGTATGTGTGTGTGTGTCTGTGTGCAGGCATGATTGTCGTGGGTATAAGTGTGTGTGTATGCCTGTGTGTGTAGGTGTGTGTACGTATGCGTGTGTGTGTAGGTGTGTGTACGTATGCGTGTGTGTGTAGGCGTGTGTACGTATGCGTGTGTGTGTAGGTGTGTGTATGTCTGCGTGTGTGTGTATAGGTGTATGTATGCGTGTGTGTAGGTGTGTGTATGTATGCCTGTGTGTAAGTGTGTGTATGTATGCGTGTGTATGTATGCCTGTGTGTAGGTGTGTGTATGTATGCCTGTGTGTAGGTGTGTGTATGTATGCGTGTGTATGTAGGTGTGCATGCATGAGTGTGTGTGCGTAGGTGTGCATGCATGAGTGTGTGTGCGTAGGTGTGCATGCATGAGTGTGTGTGCGTAGGTGTGCATGCATGAGTGTGTTTGTGTATAGGAGTGTGTTTTTGACATCCCTTCCCCCATGCCCCATGTAAGGGTAAGTAAGAATTCCCCCCCTCCCCATCTTACGTAAGATTCCATTTCGTTTTTCAAAATAATAAAATTACGAATCTTACATCACTGGAATAGTTCTTAAATTCACTATTATTGAATTTTCTTATTGGGTAAAGAAATATTTACTAAAAGGAATCTAGACAATGTTTTTCGACATTTTTTTTTTTTGCATATAACGCGATACTTATTAAAAATAAGACATACCATGCAGATACACAGTGTGATTCTTTTATTATATTTTACACTATTTATTCATGAAAAACAAGAAAAAAAACCAGCTCATCCTAATGCGTATTTTTCCTTCCAGAAGCAAATGAAATACGATCTCTGCCAAGCCACTTGAACGCGCGATTTCTAATTTAAAATATCGACTTGGGAAATATTACGTAAGAATCGGTCGAACCCCCCTCCAAGTAAGGGCATGTAGAGATTTTTTCAACCCCCTCCCCCTCAGGACCCTTATTTAATTAATGAATGGTCCCTAACAGAGTTTATCTAGCGTGTACGGTAAATGTAAGCTACATATAAATAAAGAAGCCCAGTGGCAGCCATGCGCTCCCTCGCCACAGGCCCGCGTTCTATTCCAGGATTGGGCGTGGTTAACTCAGCCGCTCATCCCTTCAGTGGGTCGATAAAATGAGTACCAAGCGTCCTCGGGAACCAAACACTGGGGGGTTCCGCGTTAGGCTGACCCCCCTAACCGGAACATTTGCCTTGCACCCCAGAGCCCCTGGTCAGGAAGACTGAGTTGGACACAGTAGGCATTGGCCCTCACGGGCTGTTGTGCCGCAGGGTTTGTGGTTTATAAATAAAGGAATACGTCATTTGGCGTCGTAAACCACGGGCTTGGCGTGGACAATAACAAATCAGTGTCAAACAGACGGCGATTAGTATTAGTTTTTAAAAATTTATTTATTTTTTTTAAATTGCGGATTAAGTCCAAAAAAGGGGCAACCATCTAGCAACCCATTTGCATACTTTTAGTCTATCTTTCTCTTGAACAGAATATAGTCAAAATATGTCTCCAAAACATAACTCGGTGATTTTTCGATGACTGGAAGTTAGAATTCAACCATATTATTGTCAAATTTGTGACGATAATGATCGTATTACTCTCGATTCCGAGATGGTTAACCAATGCGACTTGATATTTCCCTACTCTTCGTTTACGCATGCTTCTGCTGGGTGGCGTTGGCTACATGCACCTTTGGTCAAGGGTTCGAAACCAGCAATTCAAATAGCCAGCCGGTGGACTTTCAACATGCAGAAAATCGTCAGTGACCATGGAAAAATAACCTTCTTTCGTCTTTAATATCAATATATATATATTTTTTGTTTAATTTTCGCAGTTTCAATTTCTTCATAAATTTGAGCTGGCTTTTTTTTTTCGTCTTTTGTTAAAGAAGAAAAATATTGCATTTTTTTACATTTAAGGACATGTACCCCACGAAATGAATGGTCTTTTGTGTAAAGGGTAATAAAGTAGGTGGCGTTAGTTACGTAGCTCAGTGCGCGAGCACGGAGGCATTTGGCGAGAAATGTTGGCGACACTCACCGTCTTCGTGGTGACGTCCTCGACATGGCAGTTGAAGTAGAGAAGAGTCAGGTAGCAGACGAACATGGAGATGAGAACCAGAGACTCGATCCTAGGATGGAAGCACTCAAATTAAACAAAAAATCATTGCTTCCTTCATTGGTTTTACAGTGGTTTATGGAACTTTCTAAGGTTAGGAATATCGTAATATTTTTACAAATCTTGTCCGTAAAATGAAAACAGACAAACTTCTAAGAAATCAAAATAATAAATATTTTGTGTGCAATTGATGCTAGTTGAATTCTATAATACCAGTCAGATTTTGATATTAAACAAATATTTCACTATCTGCGCCTTTAATACGATCCTTACTAATAATGAAGCATAAAGTCTGTATGTCTGAATGTCTGTGACGTGCATAGCTCCTAGACCGTTCAGCCGATTTTCATGAAATTTGGAACAAAATTAGTTCGTAGCATAGGGGTGAGCACTTCGAAGCGATGTTTCGAAAATTCGAATTTTGTTCTTTTTCTATTCCAATTTTAAGCCCATTTTACCGAGTAAATTATCATAACATGGACGAGTAAATGATCATAACGTGAACGACCCATACCATACCATTACATGGGCGAGCAAATTAACATAGCAAATTGGCAAGAAACTCATCATCCATTATTTTTGCAAACATACAGGCGAATCAAATGACCTTTTAATTTTCTACTACAGGCAAAGCCGTGCTGATACCACACTAGTTTATAATAAAAATACAGTTACTATTTCAAAATTGCATGTACTACGCATTGAAACATATTCGAATACGGTTTTGAAAAAAAAAAAGAAAAAAGATTCAATTTTGACTTTATTGAAATTCTCTTTTCCACCCCGGCACTAAAAATTATTATTAATAATAATCTTTACTAATAATAAAGCTGAAAGTCTCTCTGTCCGGAGGATGTCTGGATGTCTGTGACACGCATAGCGCCTAGACCGTTCCACCGATTTTCATGAAATTTGGCACAAAGTTAGTTTGTAGCATGGGGGTGTGCACCTCGAAGCGATTTTTCGAAAATTCGATGTGGTTCTTTTTCTATTCCGAACAAAATTATCATAAGATGGACGAGTAAATTGCGAAATTACCATAACGTGGAACCGTAACATGGGCACAAGCCAATTGGCGAGAAAATTCACCATACATATTTGTAAATATACAGGCGAACCAAAAGACCTTTTAATTTTTCTATTACGGGCAAAGCCGTGCGGGTACCACTAGTTTATAATAAAGCTACATGCAGTTACGTCAAAAATATATGTACTACGCATTAAAACATATTCGAATTCGATTAAAAAAAAAAAAAGAAAAAAGAAAAAAGCTTCAATTTTGACACTTTATTGAAATTTCACCCCGGCACTAAAAAATGTTGATAATAACAATACATAAAATCAATAAAAATGTTTTCTAATTAACGAATAAATCAATAAATTAATGAATAAGTCCCGTTGTTAATGCTGGAATAGATTTTTTTTAGTATAGCTTCACAATGGGGAGATGGGGGGTGAACTGGAAGTGGAAACGGATTACTTCATTTTGTGGTTCGGATAGAACGTTCAAGCGGTAAAGTTTTTACTGCTCGCACGGTCTCGCTGATCCTACTTATTACGAAATGAAGTCTTCCGTTTCCAGTACACCCGCCGTCCTTCCCCAGTCAAGCTGTACAAGCCCATTCGAATCGAAAAATGTACTTACCACGTGACGATATTGTCGTGAATGATGAAGACCAGGGTACTAATGGTGATTATGTACATGGTGACATCTCGAGTGATAGGGTACCAATCCAAGTGGACAGCCTGAAAAAAAAAAACCATTGGGAAAAATAAAATTCCGGACTTATACTTGTAACATACCGACAGCTCGGTTATGTCACATCACTGAAGCTGAGAGTGCCAACAAACTGGTAGCTAAAGTGAATTAAGCAGATCAGCGAGAGTCCACAGCAATGGAGTGTTTCAACTCGTCAATTGAGCTAAGGCAGAACTGCACGCAATACACCGATAGCCCGGTCATCACATCCAGAGACTGCAGTTTCGTCCTTGTTATGGACTCCTCAGTCTGGAATAGTCGACAATCGAGCTAGAAGCGAGCCTTCCAGTTTCATGACGCTCTCAGCTTCAATGAAATGACTTCTGCCTCTAGCTCGATTATTGAATATTCCAGACTAATAAGCTCATAACAAGTACAAAGCTGCAGTCTCTGCATGGCATAACCCGGCAATCGGTATTCTAAGATAAATAAATACATTTGTGCTGAAAAGTAAAGTAAGAAAAGCACAAATTTCCAGTTACAGCAGACACGTGTTTCGGCGTTACAGGGAACGCCTTTTTCAATGCAGAAAGTAATGAGCTTATGGATGAAAAGACATCCGAGAAAAGCCAAGAGCTAGATAAGCAAAGGGCTTAAAAGATAAAAATAGCGGATTAGCCAAACACCAATGAAAAAATTATAAACCAATAAAGAACCAATAGGAATGCAAACCAAGGGCATGAGCTCTCTGTGAGGTACAGTAAAGTCGAAAGAAAGAATTCCATTGGACAAAGATTAAGCCAAAGCTTAAACTAAAAGAAAATGTCAATAACCGTGAACCGGTTAGGGGTCGTCCATTAATTACGTGAGGCTAGAAAGAGAGGGAGGGGTCTAGAAAAAATCACGAAACATCACATGGGGGGAGGGAGGGTTGTAGTAATACATCACGTGTATTTATTTTTTCTACAACTATCAACTATCAAAGGGACTTCTGGCCCTCAAACTATGAAGGACTGAGTGCAAGGCACCTTTCCTTCCGAAGACAACATAATAGATGGTGGTGCCGCCAATGGACAGTTCGAGAATTTAGAACCAGGACAGAAGCCGAATAACTTTCTGGTCTGGCACCCCCAGAGGTATCGTTTCACTTGGAGGACATTGTGACCACGAGCATATTTAACGTCGCCCAGTCACCATTAATGACGACGGTGGATCTTCGACCAGCGAGGATCGAACCCGAGACCCTCCGACCCCAAGTCCAATGCCTTATCGAACAGGCCACCACGACCCTTATTTTTTTCTACAAACGTGCAACACTCAACCGACGCCGAGTGGTTTGATGGAACCGATGTGGACCTCAAAGTACTAAGTACTGCGCCAACAACTACAACTGAAGATGCTTATCAGGTTGTTGGCATGGAAGAAAGTCTTTGTAATCTGTGGTCCGAGGATACTCTACTTTAATACATTTTTCGCATACCTTTCATTATTATATCATCTTTGTTGTTATTATTGTAGTCTTTCATTATTAGATGATACTTATACCTGTATTTTATAAATATTTGAAAAGAATAATAAGATTTTTTCGTAGGTACTAAAAAACACGTGATATGGTGGGGGGGGGGGGGTAATCTTCAACCTCAACATGTATCGCCAAGGGGGAGGGGGGGTTTAAAATGCCAAAAGAAAAAAAAATTTGATTTTTGGCCCCTTGAATTCAAATAATGCTTTTCGCAATCACGTGTGTGTGTGTATGTAGGCGTGTGTTTATGTGTGTGTGGGGGGGGGGTATGTGTATGTGTGTAGGCATGTGTGTTTGTGTCTGTGTGCAGGTATGAGTGTGTAGGTATCTGTATGTATGCGTGTGTGTGTAGGTGTATGTATGTATGTATGTGTGTGTAGGTGTATGTATGTATGTATGTATGTGTGTGTAGGTGTATATGTATGTGTTTGTGTGTTCGTGTACATGCGTGTAAGTGTAGGACATGGATGCAACCTGCAGACGGTTTTCGCTAGAGAAGCAGCATCGTGAGGAGGCCGGTCGACGGTGGTGCTGCAGAGGGTGCTGGAGGGAAAATAAAATCATAGGAACGCCAAAAAACAGTCAAATAAAAGCAATAAGCAATCGTGATTGCTCAAAAAAAAAAAAAAAAAAAAAAAAAAGAAAAAAAAAAGAAAAGAAAAAATCACATGATTAATGGACGGCCCCTTAACGGTTATTGACATTTGCTCATTACTTTCTGCATTGAAAAAGGCGTTCCCTGTAACGCCGAAACACGTGTCTGCAGTAATCTGCAATTTGTTGTTTTTTGACGTTGTCGTTTCTTACTTTACTAATCGGTATTCTGCCTGCAGTTGTACTATACTTAACTATTCATTTTCTGTCGAGAAAATACTCGATAGTTTTGACCTATTTTTACAAAAAAAAAAAAAAATCGCGTGATTAACTAGATACTGTTTGACCACGGATTGTATGTAATTTGGCAATCTGCCAAGTAAAGACGATCCCATCTGAATGAATTTAGCAGGGGAGAAGGGAAAATAACGATGGGATTTTGATGCACGCGTTCTATAATGTCACTAGTGCCTTATTCATTTATTGTATTCTCAAAAATAAAATAAGGGGAAGCAAAAATAGTTACCATGGAAACAACAAAAAGAAAAGAAAATATTTTCATTTCGTTCGTTCAGGAACGTAAAAGCAAAATGGTAAGCTCAAAACTTTGTTGTGAATAAATAAATCAATTCATTTTTGCCGTGAGGATATAGATCGAATATACTTTGGATTTAAAAAATGCTGCTGTGAGCAAATTTTCATTTTTACAAAACTAAGGGTAAATAATAGAGAGGCAAAAGTGCACATCTGAAACAAACCAACACCCCTATAAACTAATAGATAGGTCCATTTCGGCCCATAAACCGGATACAGTGAAACCTGTGTAAGTTAACCACTAGCGGTGCAGTACTTTGGTGGTCAACTTACACAGGTGGTCAACTAACAAAGGGTGGTTGGTAATGCTTTTTTTATTATTATTATTATTATTTGTCATTTCTTGCACCATATTTTCACTTTTTGACTAATTGACACTTACTCTTTCTGTTTAACTCACTTTTATTGTTTAACATTACTTTGAAACAATAATTAAAAATGTTATTCAAATATTTTTGTTTTATCTCCCTTGTTTTTTTACTATATTAGACACTAGTTTTAGAAATTCCATATCTGTCAGCTAATTTTCTCTGCCTTTCTCCCTTTTCAATTAATTTAAATATTTCATACTTTTTATCAATCTCAAGTTCAACTAACGTTCTTTTTGAAGCCATTTTATGTAAAACTTATAACACAAAAAGCAACAAGCTGGACTCTCCTAGTTCATAAAGGTCGCTGAAAATGAAAATGTGCTATCCAGAAATAAGTAACTGCTGTGCTGCTGTTGTATTTAGTCGGTAAAATACTGGTCTGGCATCAAAGCATTAAAATTATTCTTGGAAAGCTATAAAATAAATAAATAAATAAATGAAATAATTAGTTAAATTAAAAAAAATAAACCAAGTGGTCAACTTACAAAGGTTTTTTTACAATACTCCAAACCAAATTCGGTATTCATTAGTGATCAAGATAGACAGGTGGTCAAGATAGAGAGGTGGTCAAGTTACAGAGGTTTTTCTTCATTATATAAGATAGGACTAATTCCGTTCCTGACAAAAGCGGTCAACATAGGCAGGTGGTCAACTTACAAGGGTGGTCAACTTTACAGGTTTTACTGTATTAGCCTTTCCATGTAATCCATGGTCAGACAGTACATATTAGGACAAAAGAGGGTACTTACCGCTGTGCCGACTGCCAATCCGGCCGCTCCCGTCACTGCTAAAATGTTGAAGACTGCAGATCCCACGACGGTGCCCACTCCAATGTCACCTTCCGTTATAAAGGCACCTGTTGGGCAAAGATAACCAAACCATTAGATACTTGATAGTTCCTACTAGTGCTCAGTGTCGGTCCTTGAAGATATTTTGGTGCCTCATTTTTACGCAATTGAAGCTATGACTATAAACTCCCTCTTCAAAGGCACGCAACTGCAAAAGTTGATGTTTAATCGGCTGTTCACATATCGGCTGTCCGTCACGTCCGCACCCACTTTTTTCCACTTGAAACAGGTTTTCTTTGCTGGTTGCCATGACGGTAAGGGCCTGTTCACACTACGGCCGTCGTTCCGTCCATCCCGAGTTTTTCCGCCCGAAACAGGTTTTCTTTGCTGGTTGCCATGACAGCAAGCCATCTTGGACGGGACCGCCTTCGATCATAAAAACCTTGATATCTGACGGCCGACAAAAGTAGGACAGCATTTCATTGGTTCCCGCTTGGTGGGTGATTTCAGCCACGTGATTGATGTGCGACGAACGTATGTGAATGCTACTCTGTTTTCGTCGGCAGTCCGTCACGTCAAAAAACGGGATAGACGCGACGGACGGCCGATAAGTGAACTGCCCTTAAGCCATCTTGGACGGGACGGTTTCGATCAGAAGAGCCTAGATATCTGACGGCCGTCAAAAGTAGGACGGCATTTCATTGGTCTCCGCCGAGCAGCGCGCTCTTCTCTCTGGTGGATGAATTCAGTCGCGTGATTGATGTGCGGCGACCGTATGTGAATGCTACTCAGCTTTCGTCGGCAGTCCGTCACGTCAAAAAACGGAATGGACGGGACGAACGGCCGATAAGTGAACAGCTCTAGTGTATTCGTTGTGTGGTTACTGTGGCAGAGAACCCGAGAACTTGAGTCTCGAACGATAGATTAAAGAGCCCTTCATCTCCACCTCTACATTTTAGACATAGTTCTGGCGGGGGAGGGGGGGGAGCGCTTCCAAGCATCCGCATGGATGCATGGTAACTGCAAAGCGTCCATTGGAGGCCACTATGACTCACCCAAAATTTCCTTTTCAGCAAACTTGATAGATGATTCGGCAAATTCGGCGATAATGTTGAAACATTAATGTTCTTATATTTACTTTTTTAATTGTTTTTTAATGATGTCTAATGCTTCTGCTCATCTTATGTTTGTATGCATTGTTACAAATTCTGTAAATAGTAATTATATGCATGATTAATTTGTTGTAATCTAATTAAATTTGGCGTTTATTCCATTATTTTTTATCCAAAATTATATTAGTAACGTAACTTGTAAATAGTTTCTTGTCATGTACATACAACCCCCTAACATTCGACTGAAGTATATGGTCCCCGGATAACATTTGTGAATGGAATAAAGAGACAATACGAGAAGCATTTCGAATTTTGTCAAAACTTCTCTAGGATTTAGTGTAACCGTTGACTTTACGGTGTTCATTGATATTTGCCTAATTGCTATAATTGATTTAGCAGTTGCAACTACATTTCCTGTACATAGCTGCAAATAAATCTCCTGTGCTTTTCTCAAGAACTGTGTCATCATTTTAAAAAAGTTTGAAGTTGTATCACGAATTCTTAACAGTATGATGTGTGTGCAAGTTTGTGTTTAATAGTTCGGTAAAATTGGAATTTATTTAGCAAATTGAGCTCCCCTAAAAATTGTGTTTCGTGGCACCCTTGAGTAGCTGCTAGCGACTGAGTCAATATGTTATTCGCAACTCCAATAAACTATAGGGGGCGCTGCAGCCACTGTCTAATGGTGGATGAAAATCGTAAAACAAACAAATTCCGTAACTTATAACTTGATTTGATGCTTAGTAATGGCAGTCATTTTTCCTCGTGTTTGTGGGAAGTTTTCTTTTCTTTCTTCTAAAATTAGATTACACCACAAAGTGTCTGAAGCCTGTAATTTACCCCAAAGAAAACACGTGGAATGTAATGTTTTACCTTTTTCTTTAGTATTGTTAACCACCGCAAGGTAGCGTATTCGAGCTCTGGAGTTGCGAATAAGGAATGGGATTGTAATTAATTCCTTTTTAAACACATGGAGGAAAAGATATCAGGCAAAGCATTAGTCATCGCAGTTTTTTGCAATTTTTTCGTCCTCAAATGTTTATCCGATAGACATAATCATGAGTTCTATATCAGTTCCAAACTCGAAGCTTTATTTTCTAGGTTTGGCAACATCCGGGTGCAGACTATTCTGTTGTGTTTTTTTGGCGATACTTCGGGCATTTAATTTTTAAAATAATATTTTAAAGTTACTGTACATTTAAAAAAATTATCGTACATTAAAGGTAAATTCTTAATACTTGTACCTCATGTTGTTTGTCGTTTTACCGTTTTGGACTGACAGCAATCAAAAAATGAACGTCCCATCACTGAACTTTAATCAACTTTGTTTTGACGGTATAAATGAAAAAAGACAAACGTTTCAATAAACAACGTAAAAGGAAGTATTTCTGTCGCTGGAATAAGAACTTGGAGTATGCTGAACTATTCGCATCGTTTTGTTCCATTTGTTGTTTTGGAGTTTCCGTAAGAACTTTTTTTCAAATCGTCCGGATGTCGACATAGGTTCAAGGTAAGAGTTAAATGCTTTTTTTTTACTTGTACTTATTATGATTTTTCGTTACGATTTCCAGTAAGATCTAATTGAAATTGAATCTCGTTGAAATCATTGACTAAAGCGTAGCAACGACACTTTTGCGAGATTTGTATATTAACGCCCTTCTTTTAACAAAGTGTAGCAGTTTTACACAATGTTGATTTTGGCAGTTTCCTGTTCCAGTAACAAGAAACTGCCTCTTTTTCTGCATCAATGACGTGTTTGTTGACTGTATCTCATAAAGAAAAAAATAATAACGATAAAATTAAATTTGAATTTTGACAACTTGAATTCAAATTATGTTTTTTCGCAATCACGATTGTGTGTGTTTATGTAGGCGTGTGTGTTTATGTGTGTGTGGGGGGTATGTGTGTTTGTGTGTAGGGGTATGTGTATGTGTGTGTTGGCATATGTGTGTTTGTGTGTAGGGGGTATGTGTATGTGCGTGTAGGCATATGTGTTTGTGTCTGTGTGCAGGCATGAGTGTGTGGGTAGTTGTGTGTAGGCATGAGTGTGATGAGTGTGTGGGGTAGTTGTGTGTAGGTGTGTATGTGTAGATGTATGTATGTATGTGTAGGTGTCTGTACGTATGCGTATGTGTGTAGGTGTATGTATTTGTGTGTGCGCGAGTGTGTGTGTAGTTGTGTATGTATGCACGTGTGTGTAGCATATAGATGCAACCTGGAGACGGTTTTCGCTATAGATCGACGGTGATGCTGCAGAGGGTGCTGGCGGGGAAAATAAAATGATAGCACATCAAAACAGTCAAGTGTGAACAATAAGCAATCGTGATTGCTTAAAAATATTATGAGACGTGTTTGCAAGATATTGTGATAATGTTTTCATTAAACTTCTGCCCACATTTTTGCGACTTCAAAAAGACTTGGTTGAAACAATTTTCTGTTATTTCTCGCACGATGCTCGCAGCTTCATCTTGAAAACAACAATGATAAAAACGTTGTAATATATTAGTTCGGGAGATTTTAATAGCAGCTCTATCATTATTTTCTGGCAAAACACAGCTCGTTAAGTTTTAATCCCTTTAGTTTTTGTATTGCATTAAAAAAAAAGTTCATTGAGATATTTGCATCGTACTGCAATGATACAGTAACTCAGTACGGTGGGGGGGGGGGCGGATTGCCTCGGGGGGGGGGTGTCACCCGTCTGGAGGATGACTCTCTATGTGTAATTGAAAATTTTTGGAAAAAAAAAGAAAAAAAGCTAAAACTCATTTTAAGACTACAAATTTGGAAATTTTCAGGGGCTTCCCCCCCCGGGACCCCCCCCTTATTATTATTTTTTTTTTGTACATTAGCTCACTTAAAATTTCGTTATGACACAAATGTAGTTAGCTCTGAAATTTGCACGAATTTTATGCTTACATATTTTTGAGCACTCACGATTGCTTATTGCTTTCATTTGACTGTTTTGATGTCCTATGATTTTGTTTTTCCCCCGCCACCCTCCGCAGCATCACCGTCGAGCGGGTCCTCCCGATGCTGCTCCTCTAGCGAAAGCCGTCTCCAGGTTGCGTCAATATCCTACACACACGCTCATATATACACAACTACACGCACACACATAAGCACATACACACACAAACGCATACACACATACCTACACATGCACACAACTACCCACACATTCATGCCTGCACACAGACAAAAACACCTATGCTTACACACATATACACATACCCCGCCTCCACGCACACGAATACTCATACACACAACTACCAACACTCATGCCTGCACACAGACACAAACACACATGCCTACACACACAAAAACGCACGTACTCCCCCACACACAAATACACATACTCCCCCACACACAAACACACACGCCCTACATACACACTCTCGTGATTGCGAAAAAACATAATTTGAATTCGAGATGACAAAATTCAAATTAATTTTGTTATTATTTTTTTTCTTTTGCTTCTGTAGGGGGGGGGGGGAGGGGGCACCACAAATGACCATCCCGGGTGCCACCCATTCTAGGTTCGCTACTGAATGATGACAGAAATATTGCGAGATTTGTGACTTGACATAAATTTTAGATAAATTTCGGCAAGTTCACACCACAATAATTATCGCAATTGGATGCTCTAAGATTACACTTATTTGCCATGATTTTCAGTAACATATGTATCATGCTAAGATAATGACAAAGCACTTGTGTGGTTCATGCAATATCATCTTTTTTAGCATAGTAATCTTACAACTTGTTGATATTATCTGGGAACAGTCCTCAACCGAGTTTAAAGATATCTTTCACGGGGTAAAAATATCGCGCCAGCAGATTGCATTTCCCATGATTAAATTCGAACGAGTGAATTCCAGTTTTGAATGGAGGAATTAAATTTTTATCTTATCCATTTTTTTTTCCTTTTTTTTTACCGCAATCAAAG
The DNA here is from genome assembly GCF_026930045.1 of Uloborus diversus. Classification (NCBI taxonomy): domain Eukaryota; kingdom Metazoa; phylum Arthropoda; class Arachnida; order Araneae; family Uloboridae; genus Uloborus; species Uloborus diversus. The sequence goes on along the minus strand of NW_026557987.1, from coordinate 10,461,629 downwards.
ACCGCAATCAAAACATTGATTGTAGATTAAGCATTGTTTTGACTTGCATATTCTTTACTTTCTCGGGAGATATTTTTTTTTTATTGACATGATTGGCACTTTTCCCCCACAAGTTCAATTTTTAATCTCTCTCAGATAATCAGTTCTGATCCAAGCTGTATTGTATGCCTATATTTTTTTATCGGTACGACCTTAGAAACATTTTTAGTTATATAACGTAAAATAAAATTATGTAAGAATAAGTCCAAAATCCAATATTAGGAGACATCAATTTCTTTTGCATAATAAACTTTTTTTTAGCAATTTGATTGGTAATTTTTCTCACAAGTTCAGTTTCTTAAGTCTCATAGATAATCAGTTTTAATCCAAGCTATAGTTTCTGCCCGTTTTTTTTTAATCAGTCGCCTTAAAAATATCCTTTAGTAGTTACTAAAGAGTGGTTTTATTATTTGAAATATAATCACGCAAGAATTAGCCAATAGTCTGAAATTAAGACACATCAATTACTTTTGCTTAATAAATTTTTTATTGACATGATTGGCACTTTCCCCTACTATTTCGACTTTTAATGTCTCGAGTTTTATCTAAGCTATATTTTCTGCCCGTATTTTCAACGGTATGACCTTAAAATATCTCTTAGTAGCTATTTAAGAGTAGTTTTATATCAAATAAAGTAGCTTATGAGGTAAGCCGACTGTGCTAAATTAAAAGCGATCAATTTTTTTTGCATAGTAATTTTTTGTTTGTAACCTCAAATCGGGATAAATAGTACAGAAGAAGTGGAAGCACATTCGATATAATAAGGTAGGTAGTAAGAAGACTTGTTATAATGCTACTATCCATACCTATAGAGTCAAAGAAATTTAGTTCTGTTTCTTAATAATGTTTATTATTCGGGAAAGTACTTGTTTAAATGAAATGAGGTATAATATAACGCGTGGATTACAAGTTACGAGTGTATTTATGGAACAAAATACGAAAAGAAAGAGGGACCTCTGTCATTTTTGTATATGTTAATGCTTAAAATAGAACATATTAAAACTTAATTGGCGTATATATATTTATTTAACATTAGAAAAGATTAAATTTAACGGCGGACCACATATATTGATTATACGATAAAATATTCTCTTTGTTTTAATTTCGGTGAAAAATTCCTTTCCTTCAATTATCCCGATTTTGAAGCTATTCTTCTTTTTATTTAAATTCCACATTTATTGTTTATAAAAATTCCTTTTTCGTTCATATTTGATTTATCTACGTAAAATTTCTTACTCATGGAACCTAAGAAACAAAGCTTCCGTTTCATCCGTATTTCAACTTCTTTAAACGTTCTAATTTATAACATTTAAATCGAAACTTTTTTTTTTTTCAAGGGAAGTGTTAGAATGAGAACACATGTAAAAAGACTTGAAAATTTGTCTAAAAGTTGAGGACGTTAAATTCAGTGCCGATTCTCATTTTTTAGCAAAATTTAGCGTTTGATCGACAATGACTATTGGCTGACAACTAAAATGTTCCACAAATTGATTTGTTTTTATTTTATTACCACTTTTGTGTGTCATTACTTGCAAGTTGTCTAGTATTGGTAGCTTGTAAAATGGTTATTTAACTAGCATGTGACTGATCGTATTCGCAATTCTAGAGCACAAATTCGCCACTTTGCATGGACGCCCATATGGGGGGGGGGGCAAGAGGGGGCTTGATCCCCCCTTAGAAATGAGATCTTCCTTACTTTTAGTACTTTCTTCTTTGCAAAAATGTAAAAACAGTCATTAATGAATAAGTTATTAAAAATGTCAAATTTTAATAACACTAACCTACTAAAATCTGTTTCCGTGGGAAAAATATCTGAACCCACCCCCCTTAAAATTTTGCATATGGGCGCCCATGCCAGCTTGCGGTAGTTTAAGGGAGTAGTCAAAGAGATGAAACATTTCGGCTTTGCCTGGACAAGACAGATGTCTCGTAGAATTTGTGTAATTGGGTGGGTCTCTGTTTTAGCTTTTTCAGCAGCGATTGGCTAGAGACTGCAGCTCCTCTAGCAGTTTATTTAAATTGCGAATAGTTCTCATTTCCAGTTTCATTTCATTATTTTCTTTCAGTTTTAGGTAGACAGGTCTGTTTTAAGGTGCCACCCGGTAAATCCGAAGTGTTCGGATTCTGAACAGAGCTCAGCTGTTACGGAGTTCTGAGGTTCCACTGTGTTCTACTTTTGAACTTTTTTTGAAACACGTTGGGGGGGGGGGGGGGGGGCACTTACCTATGACAGAGGAGAAGAGCTCCGGAGAGGAGGTGCCGACTGCCATAAAGGTGGCACCGGCGATGTCCGTTGGCACCTTGAAGTCTGGAAAAAGAAGAAAAAAATCACGTGTCACTCTTTCTTTTAATAAACTTCCGATTATCCGCTAATCTATTGTTCGAGTTTCTGATCAGCCACGAACATAAGTGAGACATTTTGGCACATGAGCAAATGGGGGTGTTACCTTCAGTCAAAAGTACTACTTTTAGTCACAGAAATTGATCGAACGAGCAGAAAAAATTAACATGGAGTCAAAAACTACTCTTATTTCTCCAACATTTAATTTTTAATTAGTTTTTTAAGATGTCAGATTTCTGAAGCAATTTTTTTTTTATCGTGTGACGTTACCAAGTGAAAAAAGCCATTTCAAATCGGAGCGCGTGGTTGTCTTTCTGGCAAGATACCTCCTTTTGGAGGTCCTCTGCACGTTTTATTTTGAACAAAAGGGGACATATCCTGAAAGAATCTTTAGTGCGAAGACTTTTAGATCCGAAGGAAAGCATGTTCAAAATCCTCAAATTTTAATCCACTTCTTTTAAGCAGGGTTGGCAAAAACCCGGGTTTTTTTAAAAAAGCCCATGGACCCAGGGTTTTTTGGGTTTTCTTTATCTTTATCTTTACTAATAATAAAGCTGAAAGTCTCTCTGTCCGGAGGATGTCTGGATGTCTGTGACGAGCATAGCGCCTAGACCGTTCGGCCGATTTCCATGAAATTTGGCCCAAAGTTAGTATGTAGCATAGGGGTGTGCACTTCGAAGCGATTTTTCGAAAATTTGATGTGGTTCTTTTTCTATTCCAATTTCAAGAAAAAAAAATATCATAAGATGGACGAATAAATTACGAAATTATCATAACGTGGAACCGTAACATGGGCACAAGCCAATGGGCGAGATACGAAATTATCATAACGTGGAACCGTAACGTGGGCACAAGCCAATTGGCGAGAAAATTCATTACACATCATTTGTAAATATACAGGCGAACCAAAAGACCTTTTAATTTGCTATTACGGGCGAAGCCGTGCGGGTACCACTAGTTTAAAATAAAACCCCAAAAACCCAACTAAAGCTGGGTTTTTTAAAAAGAAATGTGGGTTTTTTTGTCTTTTTTTAGGGGAAAGGTGGGGTACTCGTAGCATATTGTAGCATAAGTATATGGACAAAGCACAAAAATTGTCTTGATAAAAAAAGCTGGAAAATTCAGCGTTTTCTGAAGAAAGGTATAAAAGACGACAAAATTCAAGAATGGTGAAGTTTCAGATTTTTTTAGTTTCCATGATTACCAACAGTTAAGGCAAAGTTACTTCTCGAGTGATAAAATGTATTGTTTATTTGTTCGTTTTGACATTTTTTTTTTTGTGTTTTACTTTATTGTATTTCATTTTGTTAGGCAAAACTACTGTAGAACCTCAAGTAGTTTAAATCCCTTTTTACTGAATTCCAGCTTAATCAAGACATTTCTTTGAATTTTATGTTGCCTGTTTTTCTATTTCTGTGTACAGAGTAAGAAATATTAAACTTTTTCGTAAGATAATGAAAATACTGTACATCCTATTCCGTTTTCTGTCCGACCATTTGTAAAACCTGTTAATTTCTAAAAAAATATACCTTGTTTATTCGAGATTTGTGACGTATTGGTTTGCAGAAAATAATTCACATGAGAGCCTTTTAGCTAAAGTAGTATCCTTTGTACAATCTGCAAATATTGAGAAAATCTGACGTGACAGGACTTAGTCAAGATAATTTGAGTTCCTTATTGACCAGTTGAAGGAAAAAAGTTAAATATATTTATTTAAAATCTTTGAAGCATTTTTTAATGCCCTTAAGAGTTAAGAAATACTATTAAAGTTCAAAATTCATTTTTTATGTCCATTGCCTATTGTGAAGAAGAAATAAAAAAGAAGTTTAAATTGTAAAAGTATTTAAATTAATTATTTTTTAAAAAAAAGTTCTCAGAAAATTTTAAAAAACCCAAAAGTGGGCTAAATAATGGGTTTTTTTAAATGGGTTTTTTCAAAAAAACCCATTGGGTCCAACCCAATTGGGTCCAATCCGACCAACCCTGCTTTTAGGTTCATGTACTTCGATAAGAGAATATGAGAAGGTGAAATATTAGGGTTTTAGTGAAATTGGAATTTTCAACATTCAGGTTTTCGTTTAAAAGGGCACATATCCAAAATTAAGATGGCGATATCTCTTTGTTTTTTTTTTTACTCTGCGCCATGATTTGCTGTACTTTCGTGCTCAATTCTGTACCCAGAGAAGTTGATAAAACTATTTTGCTCTTACTCTAATTCGTTTTTCTCACCTCCCGAACATTTTTAGAAAATGGATATGTTCTTTTTTCTTAAATTAATCCTCAATTGTCAGTACGGAGTAAGCAGATAAAATTCTCATGACCATCACTCAAATTAAATTGAGGGAGGAAGTACTAGGGAAACAATCAAAATGCATCATTTGGCCTGAAAACACTTTTAGTCCTTTTTCTGAGCTTCGTTGGACTGGTCTACACGAAGTAGAGATTGCTACACAACAGTAGAACGACTTCAAGAAATTAGACAGTTTGACGAATACGTTGATTGTCTATAAGGAGACATACGAGCCATTGATACCACATTAACATTACATATGACTAAATTAACGTCTCAGCAATTGTCTACATGTAGACATAGTCACACGTGAGTGGCTGTCTACGACGCGTCACTATACTTGCGATAGGACATAAATCCGTCTGTCCAGTTTTTTAAGTACGGAATTCCGTCCTTATCAGGGAATCACACAAATAGCGTAACTGAAAAATGTGCTTTTCCGTTAGCCGGGCGCAAGCGATAATTCGCCAAATGATTTCGCCCAACGCCAAGCGATAATTCGCCGAATGATCCGCCAAGCGAACACGTCCAACAAGGGTTGTACGAATATTGGCGGATTTCTACATCAATTTGGCGAATAATGCTTGGCGTTGGGCATAATCATTTGGCAAATTATCGCTTGCATCCGGCAAACGGAAAAGTACCCTGAAAATATTTTTAAATATGAAGCAAACGAAAGAGTATATTAAAAGTTTTTCTTTTTTTTCTTTTTTTGAGGCAAAAACTACTTGTTTTTTTGCCCCAGTCGTGAAAGTTTTAAAGTCTGACGAAATTTCAAGAAAAGCGCCAAATTGAAAGGCTTGGCGAGAAATGGGAAGCACCACGCAACTTCACCGTCTGCACGTGGCAAGACATCCATCTGCGAAGCACGTGAAGGATGTCTTCATTACTCGCCGAAACTCGTTATACCTGGCTAAAACTACGGGCCGACTTTAAGACCTAAAATCTCGAAAACAGGGACACGAGGGCAAATACTTTGTGCGACCAGAAACATGCTCAACTATACTCTTTCGATAGCTACTTACTTAAATATTTATCATTATTGAACATTATCGTATGATTTCCTGATCAATGTTGAAAAGTGAAACACATGAACCTGAGGGCATTTTTTTCGCTCAAAAAGAAAATGATCTGGATGAGGAGGTACTTACAGTCTGCGATGACCTTGAGACATGGCACAAAGTACTTGTCGCAGACGATGGCCAGCATGCAGACGATGTAGGCGACGATGAGGGCGTGGACGAGGATGCCTCCCTTTTCCCGCTGCTCCTGAGTGAAGAAGTCGTCTGGGAACTCCTCTAGGGAGGGAGGCACGCACTGTGGAACCACCCCGACGCCATCCGGGGATGGCGTCGAGTTGTCGACGCTTAGAATGTGACGACCTGCGAATGGAAAAAATAATAGGTTAGACCTAAAAGCTCAAAGTAATCACTTTTTAACCCCCGACACTCAAAGGAAGGGGATTATAAGTTTGACGCGTCTGTGTGTCTGTGTGCCTAAACGGATGGACCGATTTTGGAAAAAAAAAAATGTTCGAAAGGAGAGTTGATCGAGAATGTTCTTAGCTAGGTTGCATCTTTGGATGTTATTAATTAACGTAGATATTCATTAAAAACCTCTAAAAGGTTTTTTGCGATTTTTGCACTGAAAACATAGTTAATTTTTTTTTAAAATTTAATACCAAAATAAAGAAATTTTTTTTTCCGCGCCTGATAGAGAATGTGTTCGGAAGTTCCATGTATCGTAGAATTCGAATTATAACGTTTTTTTAAAAGCATATTTTAATAACGGCTAAGCCTTTATTCACGCGATTGATAACCGAATTTATTGTTGGCTGACAAGAAAATAAAACGCAATGATTTAAAATTTTAATCTGTTGCCAGTTTCTATCTAGCAGCAAATAAAATACTTGACATTGATTTTTAATAATGTTAGGCTTTTAAAAGGATTTTCAATTTTCCCTCTTGTTCTACAGTTGCGACTCAGTCGGGGTTTTTAAAAATTTTTAATTTTTATATTTACCCAGGATTTTTTTAAAGTAAAACAATAAGGTCACTAGTAAGCAAGCTGTGAAAATATTGGCATATGAGACCTAAGGGGTTATCCACAAATGATATCACTCGTCGAGGGGGCCGTGATATTACGAGAGTTCGTGACAAGGGGGGAAGGAGGGGGTAACAAGACATGTGACACCACTCATTTTTTAACAAGAATATGCTTATGAGAAATAGCGCGATGTATGAAGGGGGGAGGGGGATGTGAAATGTTCCTTTTTGTGAAGAGAAAAGAAGGATCAACAATTTTGAAAAACGTATGGCTTTATTAATGGACGGCCCCTTATCCGTTGGGGATATAAAATATTGTAATAATGAGAACTTGGGGATTGCTTTTACATCAAAAGCTAATTTCAGTAAAAAAGAAATGACTTGTTTTGAGTAACAAAAGAAAAAAAATAGATGAAGTGTTGAGTCGCCAAACTTTTATTTAGTCGCCTGACGGCGAGTGATTATTGTCAGTACTTGGTGCATATGGGCAAGTAATTTTTGCAATAAAAGCTGTAACACGTTCGAGAAAAATACTTTTTTTTATCGCAACAAAATGATAAAAGAGGGTGCTCTTCTTTATAAACCCTTCTGGAGGAGGCAATGCCTTCCGAAGATTTCCTACATAATTCCTCGTAATTGGCTATTTTTTTTTTTTAAATTCAAACACTTTCTTTGTAATCAGGAAACCACACAATAGTATAAAAATGAAAAAAAAAAATTGAATTTTGACCTCCTGAATTCCAATTATGTTTTTCGCAAACACGAGTGTGTGTGTGTTTATGTAGGCGTGTGTGTTTATGTGTGTGTGGGGGGTATGTGTGTTTATGTCTGTGTGCAGGTATGAGTGTGTGGGTAGTTGTGTGCATGAGTGTTTGTGTGTGTGGGGGGGGGAATGTGTATGTGTGTGCAGGCATATGTGTTTGTGTCTGTGTGCAGGCATGAGTGTGTGGGTAGTTGTATGTAGGTGCGTGCGTATGTGTAGGTGTCTATATGTGTTTGAGTGTGTGTATTATGTGTTTGTGTATGTGTGTGTGTACGTGCGTGTATGTATGCGTGTAAGTGTCGGATATTGACGCAACCTGGAGACGGGGGAAGAGAGAAATAAGTTTTTGGTCCAAATTGTCTCAAAATACTGTTTTGATTGTTGCCTGTGTCCATTATTTTCATTATTACACCACTCATGTGTTTCCCAGGTAAGGTGCAGTTCAGATGAACTTTTTTGTTTCTTTGTATGCTAAAACGTCGAGATAACAGTCCAGTTCCTTTTTATGGCCGAAAGCGAGATTAGAACCCAAACAACAGTTTCGGGCTTGACAAAAGGAATGACAAGGCAGATTTAGATGCTACCTCACGTTCTGGGTGCAAACGATAATTGTATTTTTTTTAAACTTCCTTCTTCCTACCTTGCGGGCTACAATAAAGAGCTTCATCGGTGGCATCCGTTATCTCGGAATTGATCACTTAATTACCGATACGGCAAAGATAATGAATGCTTTGTTTATCTTTTTTGGTACATAAAAATGAGGTTACGAGGCATAAACGAATTATGGGCACGTGAGTTTAAAACGATTCCTTTTTTTTTAAATCTTCCAGTGGGCGTGGCCACTGGTATTAAAGTGAAAGGTCACGCGTATTTTCAGATACACTAATGTAAAATGTAGTATTTTCTAGAGGATAAATATCCAAAATATGTTAAAATTAACTAGCGGTTAATCAGTGCAATTTATTTTAAACTAGTGGTACCCGCACGGCTTTGCCCGTAAGAGAAAAATCAAAAGGTCTTTTGGTTCGCCTGTATATTTACAAATAATGTATGGTGAATTTTCTCGCCAATTGGCTTGTACCCATGTTACGGTTCCACGTTATGATAATTTCGTATCTCGCCAATTGGCTTGTGCCCATGTTACGGTTCCAAGTTATGATAATTTCGTAATTTACTCGTCCATCTTATGATATTTTTGTTCTTGAAATTGGAATAGAAAAGGAACCACATCGAATTTTCGAAAAATCGCCTCGAGGTGCGCACCCCCATGCTACAAACTAACTTTGTGCCAAATGTCATGAAAATCGGCCGAACGGTCTAGGCGCTATGCGCGTCACAGAGATCCAGACATCCTCCGGACAGAGAGACTTTCAGCTTAATTATTAGTAAAGATAAAGAAGCTTCCATTCTGAAACACATACAGACATTCTCCACAAAATACAATTTTTCTTTTTACATGACCAGGGATTATTAATGTGTAAATGGAAATGAAATAAATAAAATCGTCGATATTTTGATTCAACTAATTACATTCGGAATATAATAGACGAATTGTAATATGAAAAAGCAGGTTAAAAGAAAAAAAGAAAGAAAAAGAAAGAAGTTACATGAAAGAGCCGCTTGTATGTCTGAGATACAAGCAGTAGATGTCTCAGATACGCGCCTTCCTCAAAGCACTTAGCAGTGTTAGGCAACAACACTTTTTCAATTTTAAAAAAAAATAAAAATAAAATAAAATAAATATAAGGTGCATGTTTTTCACAGTTTGTGCTTACTTCAGAACGGAACAGTTCTTTTATTTTGTACTAGTGGTACCCGCACGGCTTCGCCCGTAATAGCAAATTAAAAGGTCTTTTGGTTCGCCTGTATATTTACAAATGATGTGTAGTGAATTTTCTCGCCAATTGGCTTGTACCCAGGTTACGGTTCCACGTTATGATAATTTCGTATCTCGCCAATTGACTTGTGCCCATGTTACGGTTCCACGTTATGATAATTTCGTAATTTATTCGTCCATCTTATGATATCTTTTTCTTAAAATTGGAATAGAAAAAGAACAAAATCGAATTTTCGAAAAATCGCTTCGAGGTGCACACCCCCATGCTACATACTAACTTTGTGCCAAATTTCATGAAAATCGGCCGAACGGTCTACGCGCTATGCGCGTCACAGACATCCTACAGATATCCTACAGACATCCAGACATCCAGACATCCTCCGGACAGAGAGACTTTCAGCTTTATTATTAGTAAAGAAGTACATATTAATTTCATTTGATGTCGATTTTAAATATTTAGAACGAAACTAGAAAAAAAGTTGCTTCTACATTTGAACGAAACCATTGCCTGTTTGGTGATAGTTTGACAGTTGAAATTTTAACCCCTAACTCCAGTGGATTACTCCAGTAGATAGCGTTCATTGTTAACCACTGTTTCGTTTCTTCATTCCCCTGAAACGACACAGTCATACCAGTAAAACAGTTAAGTGACCGGATCCAGTTCAGACTTGTCACAATAAAGCGTTTCCCTGCATGTCAAACATTACCAAAACACATTATCAAATGATCATGCCGTGGTGCGAGGTTCAGTCAGGAGCGTTACTCGTTCATTGGCTATTATACATACAAAATTCCTGGCAGGTTCTCATTCAAGTTATTTTTGCAATCAACATTCCTTTAAGAATCGAGTTTGGCAACTGAGCTTTTTAGTCAGTCCACAAATTATTCATAAGCGGAAAATCAATTTAGTTCTGCCACCTAAGGAGGATGTGAAATTCCCCACTCTCCCTCCCCCGCCTACTATAAAGTATCATATTTTTTTGATACATGTATAATATTCTGAAACTAAGAAAATAATAAGCTACAAGAAGTCCCCCCTCCCTCTCTCCCTTTTTTTATATTGACGTTCTACAAACTCAACTTTAAGCTATCATTGGTGATTTTAAGAGAACGAGTGGAAGCTTCGAGAACCCCTACAAAAATACACAATTTTAAGTTATTTTTGGTGATGTTGCACCAGGGAGAGAGGAGAAGTGATTTGAAATTTAAGTCCTAGCGCCATTTCAGGATTGAAATCTAAAAGCCATTTCAAGGGAAAAGGAGAGGATAAGCGGATCCCATCTGGAAGTTTTTCAAAATTGAAGTCTCAAAATGCAATTTTAAGTCACCTTCGGTGACATTAGGGAACCACAAATAGCGGTTGGTTAGGGGGACCCTGGAGTGAACAGTGAAAAGGTGACATTAGGGAGAGGCGTGGGAATCTGGGCCCACCCTCGGAAATGTCTTGAAATTAAAGGTGAATTATTTTTGCAACCGCCTAGGTACTCGAACAATATTTGGTTACAAAAGGACGCGTTCTGAACTGGGCTCACTCCCCGATGGGAGGTTACGGGAAGGCATTGTGACCTCACAAAAAAATCTTATTCGGCAAATTTTGTCTTACGACTCGGTTAATTTGGAGACAACAAAATTATTCTTTTTAAACAATTTATAATGATGCTATTCTCATATTTTATCATTCGGTAAAATTAAGAGTTTCATCGAAAATTTTAGTTTAGGGGGGGGGGCCTTGTTTATAGGGGTCAAACCTCTTGGTATAGAGTGTTCGAACATACGGTCAAACCCCGCTATAAAGAACCTTCAGTGGATTGACTTCAGAGATCACTATTACCGAGGGTTTGCTGCATCCAATTGTTTTAAAACGAGCTGATGTGTGCATCACATGACTTCCTTTTACTCCAATTTAATATCATTTCCCCATTAAGAGCTGATGTGTGCATCACATGACTTCCTTTTACTCCAATTTAATGTCATTTCCCCATTAAGAGCTGATGTGTGCATCACATGACTTCCTTTTACTCCAATTTAATGTCATTTCCCCATTAAGAGCTGATGTGTGCATCACATGACTTCCTTTTACTCCAATTTAATGTCCTTTCCCCATTAAGAGCTGATGTGTGCATCACATGACTTCCTTTTACTCCAATTTAACGTCATTTCCCCATTAAGAGCTGATGTGTGCATCACATGACTTCCTTTTACTCCAATTTAATGTCATTTCCCCATTAAGAGCTGATGTGTGCATCACATGACTTCCTTCTACTCCAATTTAATGTCATTTCCCCATTATTGGCAGTTTCAATGTGATTCAATTGTTTACTCTCTAAATATCACCAACAGTGGGAAAATAGAAACCAAATAAAAAATTAATTTGAATTTTTGGCATCTTGAATTCAAATTATGTTTTTCGCAATCACGAGTGTGTGTATGTAGGCGTGTGTGTTTGTGTGTGGGGGTATGTGTGTTTGTGTAGGGGGTATGTGTATGTGTGTGTAGGGGGTATGTGTATGTAGGCATGTGTGTTTGTGTCTATGTGCTGGCATAAGTGTGTGGGTAGTTTTGTGTATAAATGTGTGTGGGGGGGGGGTTGTGTATGTGTGTGTAGGCATATGTGCTTGTGTCTGTGTGCAGGCATGAATGTGTGGGTAGTTGTGTGTATGTGTGTGTAGGTGTATGTGTGTGTGTAGTTGTGTATGTATGCGCGTGTGTGTAGGACATGGATGCAACCTGGACGCGACTTTCGCTATAGGAGCAGCATCGTGAGGCGGCCGGTCCACGGTGATGGGAAAATAAAATGATAGGACATCAAAACAGTCAAATGAAAGCAATAAGCAATCTTGATTGCTCAAAAAAAAAGGGTCCAAATTTGTCGCCAAGTTGGCGACAAACCTTGGCGATATTTTGCCAAGTGTCCGACAAATCATAACATCACTTGAGTTAAATCGAAATTAACAATGATTCCCCCCCCCCCAAAAAAAGGGGCAAAAGACTCCCTTACGAACATCCGAATGCAACCGAAACGGCAGGTGCACAACTAGGCCCCACTAGGAGTCTTCGTACCAAAGTTCAACTTTCTAGGACATACCGTTTTTGAGTTATGCGAGATACATACGCACATACATACGTACATACAGACGTAACGAGAAAACTCGTTCTAATTAACTCGGGGATCGACAAAATGGATGCTTCGGGTGTCTGTACGTTCCTAGGCATATATCCACGTGTGGTCGGGTTGAAAAATAAACTCAACATTCATTCGGGGACAAGCAAAATAGAAATGAAGGCCTATTTTTAAGTGAAAATTTTTTCGCGAATACAATACTTTCTTTTTTGTAAAAGGAAGTAAAAAAGTAACACTTGCTAAGATACAGTAAAATTCGGGTACACATACAGTGTCCCCCTTTGCAATGCGTTACAAACATAATGACAAACTTTACAAATAGCCGTAAGAAAATCAGACTCGTGTTTCGGGGTTAAAAGGAACCCCCTTTTCAATGTGATAAGAGAATAATGATATTGTTGCTACAACTACGAAACAAGTGCCTGAAATATTTTCTGCTTTTTTTGCTCTATGCTTATGATATATTTTCAGCCGAGTCTCAATTAACTGAATTGATCGTTACTGAAAGTCCTTCGGTAAATCGGAAATACCGTACAAAAGATAGAACTCGAAAACGGCTCTTAGAGGATGATCGAAGAAACTGGTTTAAACATATATACAATACAAGATGTCTACTGCATGGGATTTTTTACTGTGTTACATTTAATGCGAGCAAATTTCTTCAGTCAATGAGTCGGGTACTGCTAAATTTCAAGTAACATAATGTTGTAGACTTAAATCTTTATTAACTCTTTTCTTAGTTCTTCTATTCTAAACATAAAAACGCAATTAAATAGAAATTGATTAATAAAATAAAACTTTGCTCTCCGATTCCTTCGGTATTGAATTAAATGGCGTTATTAAAACTGGAATCAGTTGATGTTTCAAAAATTTACAAGGGCTGTAATAGAAGGATATAAGTGTAGGGATTATTCAGTACCTGCCATAGGAATGGCTGTATCTGGAAGTGATGTTGTTCACTTACCAAAACAATCCTCGGCCGATGATCGAGTAACCCGCGTATTTCAACAATGAAACTCGCGCCAGGGCATGATCATTTGATAATATGTTTTGGTAATGTTTAACATGCAGGGAAAAGCTTCACTGTGATAAGGCTGAACTCGATCCGGTCACTTAATTGTTTTACTAGTAAGACTGTCATTTCAGGGGAATGAAGAATAAAAAAAGTGGTTGAAAATTAACGCTAACCACTGGAGTTAAGGGTTAACCCACTGGGGGTAGGGTTAACCTTTAACTCCAGATAATTTCAAATATCAAAATATCACCAAACAGGCAATTGCTTCGTTCAAATGTAGAAGAGTAGAAGCAATTTTCATACCTTGACGGACGACTTTCTGGTAAATAAATAAAGAAACAAAACATGTATAAGGTAAAAAAAAATATTTAAATTATTGAAATGAGGAAAGCTATGAATGCCCGGATTGCTTTCATGTTTGTCAAGTTTCTCTCTCTTATAATTAATTTGTTAACTTTATTAACATTCTATTTTATAATTGCTACTAGCGGTACCCGCACGGCTTTGCCCGTAGTAGAAAATTAAAAGGTCATTTAGTTCGCCTGTATATTTAAAAATAACGGATGATGAATTTTTCGCCAATTTGCTCGCCCATGTTACGGTTAAACGTTATGATAATTTGGTAATTTACTCGTCCATGTTATGATAATTTGGTTCGGTAAAATGCTCTTAAAATTGGAACAGAAAAAGAACAAAATCGAATTTTCGAAAAATCGCTTCGAGGTGCACACCTCCATGCTCCAAACTAACTCTGTGCCAAATTTCATGAAAGTCGGCTGAACGGTCTAGGCGCTATGCGTGTCACAGTCATCCAGACAGTTAGAGAGAGAGAGAGAGAGAGATCCAGATGTCCAGACAGAGAGACGTTCAGCTTTACTATTAGTAAAGAATATACAGTCGGACCTCCATATATCGAAGTAGCAAATTGCCAGAAAAAAATTCGATACATAGAAATGTCGATATATAGAAACGATCTTATTTTATCATAAAAGTATCCTAAAACATTAAAATAAAAGCTAATTTTCGTGTATGAAACCCAATTTATAATTTATACGAGTATCGGATTAAATGAAAGTTAATGATTAAAAAATTAACAGAAATTACAGTTTTACGCCAACCATACATCTTCATATTCTTCGGCAATTCAACTTGATCGCAACATTAGGGGATTTTCGTTTTAACAATGCGATCAAGAGAAAAGTAAGAAATCAATCTACTTAAACTGAATGATTTTTACTGAAGATAAGAAGACTAAAAATGATAATCAACAAACAAAAGGGATAATTTTAAACTGATTTCACAGTGTTACTGGTTACAGTTAAGATTTAAAATAAACTTTGAGGGAATTTAAGAACTTCAGAACGAAACAACGACTTAACTACACACCCTTCAACCCCAGATTTCTTTTGAGTTCCGTAGCAACCTTTAGTGAACGTAATTTTCTCCTCTAACCTTCATTTTTCATGAGACAAACAGTTTATAGTGGAAAAAAATCTACGAATGTCTCAAAAAAAAAAAAAAAAAAATCGATATATAGAGATTTTTTCGATATATAGAAACAATTTTTCGATATAATGAACATAGAAATTTGCTGGGATTTCGATATATAGAAAATTTTGATATGTGGAAGTTCGATCTATGGAGGTTCGACTGTACATTTTTGTTTTTGTCATCGGAAAAAAGCTTTTTCTATTAACCAACCACGGCGCAAGTATAATAAAAGCATCATTGAAGTAGACGAACGGGGTTCCGGATAAAAGAGTTCCAGATTATCGAGATTCTACCATGCATAAAATTAGGCAATCTGACATGAAAAAATATGGAGACAATGCTACTGACCATGCGGCGATTGCTGTGTCGTAACAGCTGTCCCGTCCTCCTTGAAGCTACCATAAAGCGCGGAGAAGACGCCGTAGACGTGAACGAGCCACAGGTGGCGACGACGATACAGTTTCCACATACGTTAAAGGGGCTGGTGTCTCGAACCGGTGACCCGGAGAGCTTTCAGACGACACTAGAAAAGGAGAGAGGAGGGCGAGCAGACGAGCATAAATTGAAGCCGATCTCGCCGCTATCTTTTATACGGAGAGCCTTATCTCCCGGGATGGAGTGTTGTCTTCGGGAGCACCCGCCCTTTCTGGAGTGTCGCTCCTGTATCTGGGGGGGGGGGGGGGCGCTCAAAGTTCGCGATATTCACGTTTCGTTTAAGGCGGGTGATAAATTGAAAAACAATGGAAGGCAATTTGGCCGATGAAAGTGGTTTTTGGTGGTAATGAAGGAGGGTTTTTCTCATTGTGTGGACAGTTTTTACTGGAAAAATCGGGTTGGGGGGAGGAGGATGCGTGTTGTGTTGAGTTTGGGTAGTTATGCATTACAATAGTAGCCGGAATCGAACCCGGATCCGTTTGGTTGGACTCTGGCTCGATTGTGTTTAACGACTTTAGGTTAGAGTTAGGTAGAGACATCAAATTCGTACTTTTGAATATGAACTTGATGACGACTCAACAGGTTCGAGATAATTTGAGGACACTTGAAAGTATTTTGGGGGATTCATTTTGGGACATAAAAATTCGATGCATGTGACAAAATATGCAAATTTATTCGACTTTATGTCCCCAAGTACCTATGTAGTATTTTGGAACGTGGAGTAAATTAAATACTTTATTTATTATTTTTATTTTTTATTAATTAAGAGAAAAATCCATATTTGAAGAATGCTTCTGCAATTCGAGGTCGTATGGTCATCCTACTTCAGATCCCTCAGTAGGATCTACTTCACGAAACTAATTGCATTCGCATGAAAGGGGGAAGTATTATAATTACAAAAATTCTAAGAACTGAGGGAAAGGGACCAGCGGCTTAAGAAGAACTTTTTTTTTGAGGTTCTAATAATCCATGTTATGTAAAAAACTAAATTCATTGACACAACAGCTCCTGGTATCCAAGGCCTACTGCGACCATCTCAGTTTTCTTTTGACCGTTGCACAGCCACGTATTCGAAAACAAAAGATGGCCATAAATCAAAATTAAAAAAAAAAAAAATCATTAAAAAAAAAATCCGATCCAAGAATCGAACCCTGGTCGCAGGACTGTCCTTAAGGGGGTGAGAAGAAGGCAATAGTTACCCCTGCCTTTGAGACGATTTGCAACCGTGACGAAGAAAATTAGTCTACAAAAAAGCTTATTCTCGTCGTCATGACAATCTGAGAAATCAAAGGATCATGAACTATGATAAAGTAAAGATAATAAGCAATTTCTGATTTCTCAAAAAAAAAAAATAAATAAATAAAATAAAATAAATTAATTTGAATTTTGTCATTTTGAATTCAAATTATGATTTTCGCAATCACGAGTGTGTGTTTGTATGTGTGTGTGTGTGAGGGGGGGGTATGTGTATGTGTGTAGGCATGTGTGTTTGTGTCTGTGTGCAGTCATGAGTGTGTGGGTAGTTGTGTGTATGAGTGTTTGTGTGTGTGGGGGGGGGTATGTGTATGTGTGTAGGCATGTGTGTTTGTGTCTGTGTGCAGGCATGAATGTGTGGGCAGTTGTGTGTAGGCATATGTGTTATGTGTGTAGGCATGTGTGTTTGTGTCTGTGTGCAGTCATGAGTGTGTGGGTAGTTGTGTGTATGAGTGTTTGTGTGCGTGGGGGCGGGGTATGTGTATGTGTGTGTAAGCATATGTGTTTGTGTCTGTGTGCAGGCATGAATGTGTGGGCAGTTGTGTGTATGTGTAGGTGTCTGTATGTATGCATGCGTGTGTGTATGTGTTTGTGTATGTGTGTAGGGGTATGTTTGTGTATGGTGGTGTTTGTGTATGTGTTTGTGTGTGCGTGTGTGTTGGTGCGTGTATGTATGCGTGTGTGTGTAGGACATGGATGCAACCTGGAGAAGGTGTTCGCTATAGGAGCAGCATCGTGAGGGCGGCCGACGCAACGGGTGGTGCTGGCAGAGGGTGCTGGAGGGAAAATAAAATGATAGCCCGCCAAAAACAGTCAAACGAAAGCAATAAGCAATCGTGATTGCTCAAAAAACATCATACATTCAGGGGTGAGCGAAATGAAAATTAAGGTCGAATTTTGAGTGAAATTTTTTTCGCGAATACGATATTTCCTTTTTTGTAAAAGGAAATAAAAAAGGGCGATAGTTACTCTAGGTTAATTTCTATAGGATGAGGCGATTTTGACCCACACCACCGCTCTAACTTTTGATTGAAAGAAACTTTAATAGAGAAGCAATTTTGAGACAAACTTAGAAATCTGGAAGAGGAGAGGGAAGGAGATAAACAAAGAAAGAGAGACAAATGTGAGAAAGAAGAACGTACACCACGGAGGAAGTCAAATGGAGTTACAACTGACCTTGAATTTACATTGAATAATGAGTGCCACAATGAATGGTGGAATGCAAAATTGGTTTTGTCGCGGTAAAATTGTTTTCGACATTTATTATTTTATAGGCTTTCCATAAATGATGTCACCCTTTTTACTTCCTTTTACAAAAAAGGAAGTATAGTATTCGCGAAAAATTCTTCACTCAAAAAGACACTTGGCAATATATCGCTAGTCTTTTGGTCGCCAAGTTTTGTTGCCAACTTGGCGACAAATTTGGCGATTTGTTTTTCTAAATCTGGTTTCAATTTGACCACTGTTGGTGATATTTAGAGAGTAAACTATTGAATTACATTAAAATTGCCACTAATAAGGAAATGACACATGGTTGCCACGCACCTGGAAAACATGGAAAACCTGGAATTGTCAGGGAAAATGAAAATCAGCTAAAATGGTCAGGGAATATCACAAATTGGTTGAAATTTCTGGAAATGTCAGGGAATTTTTTTCCAATTTTTCCGCCTGATGGGAAAAACTGCTGCTTCATTCAGGCAAAGATGGTGCTGTACGGTAAATGTCGCATTCCGGATATGCGAATTTTCCTAATATAGTCGAGAGAAAGAAAATTCAAGCTCGTTTTTGAAGACTCATTCTGATTAGGCTACAAAGATTATATATATATATATATATATATATATATATATATATATATATATATATATATATATATATATATATATATATATATATATATATATATATATATATATATATATATATATATATATATATAAAGAAATATCCATGCAAAAATCATAAAGATCTGATTTAGTATCATTACATTCTATTTTGCCTTTTCTGACAAAAAATTAAAAAAATCAAGCCATGCTTAGCTAGAAACTACTAGTATTTTCTGCGATGCATCTGAAAATTGCTTAGTGCGTTTGAAGTTTCAGTCTTTTTTCAAAAAAAAAAAAAAGTACCAATTTGAAATTGCTGATATTTTAAAGCATTTGTAATCAATGTAATTTAATTTTTAGTTTATCTTAACTTACAATATTTGATTACAATTATTGATGATTTTTTAAGCATTATTTGATTCATAAAGGAGGTTTATTTACATTAAAAAATATGTTGTGTTGGTATTTAATAACGCAAGTCGACATTCATTAACCTGGAATGTTTTCTAAAAGCAACTGGAAAACCTGGAATTGTCAGGGAATTTCATTCCTGAACTTCTGTGGCAGCCCTGTGACATTAAATTGGGGTAAAAGGAAGTCATGTGATCAGCTCGTTATTTTACCTCCTCCCCCTTTTGTCCTGAAGTGTCACATATATCCCCCTTTCCCCCCTCCCCCCACACTATTTTTCACATACAAATTGTTATGAAAAGGTGAGTCACATTTTTTGCTACCCCTTCCCCCCTCCTCCTTGTCACAAACTCACAACCCTTCTGTAAGCGTGACATTATTTGTGGACGACCCCTTAGTTTTCTTAGAACTTTTCACTGTCGTTCAAGCCACTTTTTTCGATCAATCAGCTAGCCGACCGCGATGTTTTTTTTTACCAACTAAATTGACGAAATTGTTTCATGCACAACTAAAAAAAAAAAAACTCGCCACTGATTTGGGCTTTATAGATGCATGGGAGCTCGTGAGTTTCCTAGGCTATTTGTGCATAAAGTTAAATTCCTAAGACTACAGTGTTCCAGTACTACCTTTTGTTCTAAATGAAGTCATGTTTCTGTTTTTAACTTACTAACAGCGTTGCGCGGCTTTGCACGGTCTACCTTGAAAATACAAGTTGTATCAAGTGACGCATTATCAACAATCAGGTTTTAATAAAATGGAAAAAAAAATTGAATTTTGACATCTTGAATTCAAATTATGTTTTTCGCAATCACGAGTGTGTGTATAGACGTGTGTGTATGTACGTGTGTGTGTTTGTGTCTGTGTGCAGGCATGAGTGTGTAGGTATGTGTATGTATGTGTGTGTAGGCTTGTGTGTGTGTATGTACATATGTGTGTGTAGGTATGTGTAGGTAGGCGTGTGTGTTTGTATGTGTGTGTGCATATGTGTGTATGTGTGTGTAGGCGTGTGTGTTTGTGTCTGTATGCAGGCATGAGTGTGTAGGTATGTGTATGTATGTGTGTGTAGGCTTGTGTGTATGTATGTGTATGTGTATATGTGTGTGTAGGTATGTGTGGGTAGGCGTGTGTGTTTGTATTGTGTGTGTGAGTATGTGTGTGTGCATATGTGTGTAGGCGTCTGTGTATGTATATGTGTGTAGGCGTGTGTGTTTGTGTGTGTGTGCAAGCATGAGTGTGTTGGTATGTGTGTGTGCGAAAGTGTATGTATATATGCATGTGTGTGTAGATGGTGTATGCTTGTGTGTGTGTGTAGGCGCATGCGTGTGCGTGCGTGAGTGTATGTATGCATGTGTGTGAGTGTTGTGTATGCAGTGCTGTGCATGTACGCGCGTATGCGTGTAGGCGTTGGTGCGTGTGTGTGTAGGTGTTGGTGTGTGTGTGTGTGTGTAGGCGTTGGTGTGTGTGTGTGTAGGCGTTGGTGTGTGTGTGTGTGTAGGCGTTCAAGAGTGTGTGTATGTAGGCATGCGTGTTTGTGTCTGTGTGCAGGCATGAGTGTGTGTATTTGTGTGTGCAGGTGTGTGAGTGTATGCGTGTGTGTGTGTAGGATATGGACGCAACCTGGAGACGGGTTTCGCTAGAGGAGCAGCATCGGGACGGGATGGGCAGGTCGACGGTGGTGCTGTAGAGGGAGGCGGGGAGGGGGGGGAATAAAATCATAGGAACGCCAAAAACAGTCAAGTGAGAACAATAAGCAATGTGATTGCTCAAAAAAAAAAAAATAGAGTAAAATTTCTCAGCAACGAGTAGAAAAGAGCAATTTATGACTCGAAATTTAAACTTAGATCCCTTTGGTTTTTTTTAAAAATCCAAACATTCTTCTTCTTCTTCATCAGCACAACAGCCTGGTGCAGGCCAAGGCTTTCTCCGTCTGCTTCCTCCAGGCGGTACGACACGTTGCCAGGTTTCTCCACCTGTTCACTCCCAAAATTTTAAGGTCCTATCCAGCCACCTTGTTGCTGGTCTTCCCCTTCTCCTTGTACCCTCAATCCTTGAAAAAGTTAGCTTTTTAACCGGGTCCAGATCTGCACGCCTAAATACATGCCCCAGCCATCTGATTCTATTGGCTTTAATTACTCTTAAGATGTTGGGTCCAAACATTCAGTCATTGTTATTAATAGGCGTAAATATTCCGTTACACGGATTTTCTCGCGAAAAACCCCCTACGTGAACTCCTGAGCATTAAAGGACCTCTGTTGCAAATTTGGAAAATTCCGACGTAACCTGTGGTTTTATTTGTATAAGTATCACACACACACAGCCGTTTTTTTAACACGCTTTTATTAGCTTCACCTGTATGTTTGTATGTATGTATGTATGTATGTATCTTGTAACGGAATCTTGCAGCTCAAATTTCGCCCACTTCCTGCGATCGGATTCTTTTGAAATTTGGCACGCGACTTCAGACCCAATGACAGTGCAATATTCTATAATCAAATTAATTAATTAACTTTTTAAATTGTTAGTTTCCTCCAATTTTAATTAGTATTTTGGCATAAATCCAACAATGTGAAAAAGGAGAAATTTTAAAAAATACATTAAAAAATGCTCGCAAAAATTATTATACAAATAGGTCTTTTTAAATCGAGTACGTTGAAATGGCTCCCTGCAGCAGCGGACAGGCAGAAATCATTGCCTCCAAAATAGAGAAAACATCACTAAAAAAAAAACAATAAAAAAAACATACTTACGGGTGACATTCTTACGACAGTGTTAGACCGCGAACAGATAAAGACGAGATCCAATAACGGCCGATTGCTTTGTGCGACCTCCCGCCCTCCCGTTGCGAAAGTTTGTCTACCACTCCACAAGCCCCCTCCACGGTCGTAATCTTTTCTAGATGGAACCATGTTCACACAAACACTCTAAAATGAGATAAGCGATAGGCCCCCCTTCACCTTTCCAGTTTTGCCAAAATATTAACCGCAAAAGCCAGATTATAAAAATAGTATAGGTTCAATCTATTCGCACGGGTACGACATTTTTACGCACTTATTTGCACTGTATTCCGTGAATGGGGTCGTTTCCAAAATTTTAAAGGTATTTTTTTGTGAAAGAGCATGTTTAAAAACGTAGGATCTGACCATTTTTTAAGTAATTTACTTAAGTTTAATGTTTAAAAAAAAGAAAAAAAAAACTTAAATCAGTGCGCTTTCATTCTTTATATTTCTGTCGATGACATCACAAATGATGAAATGCCATTCAGTGTTGCCATTCAGAAGAGCCCAATATTTAATTCGCATCTTTACTCACGTGTTTTGGCAACGATAGGGTTGATAGCGAGCGTAGAGCGCAATGTTAAATTCGCTTCTTGGTTATCATGACGTGGAAACGCTGTAGAAAGATGCGCATAAATGCATCATTTGTGAAGTCATCAAGACCACGCTTTGTTTGAAAAATCGGACTTTTTAAAAAATTAATTGAAAAATAACTGTTGGGGAAAATAAAAGTATTTTTGGGCCCATGTCATTATTTTTGCTTATTCTATCAATTTCAGTGACTAAAAGTAGCACTTTTGACTGAAGGAAACAACACCTTTCTAAACTTTGGTTTTTCATTATAGCCCAGTCATATTATACCAAAAAAAGGGCTAAAATCGCAAAACATGATGTAGTTCTGATTTTTTTAATATGTTGTTTGGGTCAGTTAGGGTAGTCTAAATCTAAGTTAGCAGTTTTCAAAAACCTGTGCTCGCTGCGTAATTCGCGAAAAACTGCGAAATCTGCGGACTTTTCTTAGTTTTTCCTTTATAACTCCTAAACTATCCAATTTTTGATATTAAATGTGCCTACTTCTTTTAAAGAAGATAAAATTTTGAACAATTTAAGCTCAAGTGGCGTTCTGTACGACCAATAGTTTAGGAGATATCATACTTCAAAGCTATATTGTCTTGAAAAGTGTTTTGTCTCATTTTTTCAATGATCGAATATTCCGATTATTTGTTTGTTTTGCGATTGTAAAAGAGCTATTAAATCTACAGACTGTTTTTGGCTTAAATGAAAGCCAATTAAATGTACTATAACAGTATATCCAGGGTTTTTTTTATTAAAGTGGGAATTCATGCCAGTATTTGGCGTGGAATGTGATCGAAGCATATTTTTTTCATTTTTCGCCAAAAAGTGCACTCTGGTTAGTTGAGCTCTGACCTTGACTATGTTTACCTGTTTTAGGGGAGTTTAGTGAAAAATAGACGTGTTGTTGGGCTCGGATTTTAGTTGGAATATTTTTGAAAACCTACTAAGAAAGTTTCTCAATTTAAGTTGGCGCCAATTACCCCTCCTTTTTTTCCGAAACAGAGCTAAACATTGTCAGAGTCAGAGCTCAACTTCTCAGAGCTTCACAATACCCACGGGTGATACGGAATTGTTAAACGTCCAGTTAAGACGAGTCTATCTGAATGGAGGGGGGGGGAGTAAACATTTCAGGCTCGTGCTCCGTTCATTTCAAAGTGACTCTGCTTTATTTAGAGGCAAACATACACCTGCAGAAGCTGGCATCCCCGGAAACGAATAGATGCGTCCATTTCCGTCTGCAAACCGGATGTTTACCTTTCCATCTCATCGGTGGCCAGGCTGTACTTCAAATAACGAAAATGTTTTTGAACCAGTTTACCAAATAATGGTTATACATTTTGAAAAGTTTTTTATGTTCAAAGTAAGAAATTATGTGGCAACAAGGCGCAAAGAGGTAGAGACGATTTGTATAATGGTTCCTTATACAAATGGAGCCAGTCGACTTTATGAAGTTTCGAATAAAACGTGTATAAAGTTTAGATCCTGGGTAGACATCCATTAATTTTTTACTTCCTTTTACAAAAAAGGAAGTATTGTATTCGCGAAAAAAAATTCACTCAAAAATCGACCTTAATTTCAATTTTGCTCACCCCCGAATGAATGTTGAGTTCTTTTTTCGACCCGACCACACGTGCTAAGAACGTATATACGCCCGAAATATCCATTTTGACGTTTCCCGAGTTAATTGCAACGAGTTTTCTCGTGACGTCTGTATGTACGTATTTATGTGCGTATGTGAATGTATCCAGCATAAGTATCCAACACACAGCCCCTAGCATTTGTTTGAATTTTGACGTTTTGAATCCAGATTATTTGTTTTTCGCAATTGAATCGATTATTTCAGAAAGGGCATGGCCCCCATTTTTTTCAAAACTGAGTTAGCTGTTGTTTTTACTATATATGTGTGTAGAGACATCGACTAGTGTAGCAGGGAAGTCGTCCTTGTACAACAAAGCCCTTTATTTAGGGGCTACATTTTTCGTTTAGTGCAGAAAGGGCATTAGTCCCGGACTTATGTCCTTTCTACTCTAAACGAGAATGAAGGAATAGTAATATGCAATGTTAATATATGACAAGATCATAGAAGAACTAGATTTTTTGACGTAACGAAATAAAAATTAATAACTCCTTTGATCTAGCATTATTACGGTAATGGTAGGTTTTTCATTTAGGGGGGTTAGGGGGGGATTCGAAACCACGACGTAGGTAGAGATAAAACAGAAAAGTATCGGTATGAAATTCGCTAATTTTTCATTAATTTTATTAACATCACTCTAGAAACTGCGAAAAAACTGCACTTCAGTGAGATATACGCGGATCAAAATAAGAACAACACTGCAGGGGACTTTTTCTATAAATAACAATGAATAATTTAACAAGATTGTTGATGACTTTCCTCTGAGAGGACATTCGTTTGTCCTTTGCGACCGTGATTTTGGGACACTAAAACGAATGTTAAATAGATATGATACATAATTGCCATATGAAATCCAATCTCATGTAAATGAAATTCTGAAATTACATCAAGATTCACCGTCAAATCTGTTGAAAACAATGAAATCTGTAACTGCTAAACTGGTTCCCTCCACTTTTTTAGAGAACTTTTAATAAAAATCTTACTGGGTGACAAATGTTTTCAATTCTCAACATTCATGATGTTTAAATATTCGATAGAACACCAAAAGAACGGTTTCAGGCTAGACGGTTTTCAAGAGCATATTGCAAAGAAACGCTTCTCAGTTGAACTACATTTGCCAATATTGACGACAAAGGGAAAATTGTCATTTTGTAGAAAGAAATAAGTTATCAAGATGATTGTTCAGTGCAATTTTGAACATAATCATACTAATATGTACATCGAATTCGGTACACAAAACTAGACAAGAGAAAGATAGGAAAAAAAAAAAAAAAAGATTTCAATGGAGGATGAATTTGATAAATATGAAGATATACTGTTTGACCGCGGATTGTATGTAATTTGGCAATCTGCCAAGTAAAGACCATTCCATCTGAATGAATCTAGCAGGAGAGAAGGAAAAATAACGATGGGATTTTCATGCACGCGTTCTATAATGTCACTAGTGCCTTATTCATTTATTGCATTCTCTGACATAAAATAAGGGGAAACAAAAATAGTTACCATGAAAACAACAAAAAGAAAATATTTTCATTTCGTTCAGGAACGTAAAAGCAAAATGGCAAGCTCAAATGTATGTGAACTTTTGCTTTTTTCTCAGCTTGTTAGTTTTTATTTATTTTTTTTTAACACCAGACTTTATTATTTCACAAAAACAAGACGAGAGAAAGAGGAAAGTACAAGGTGTATTTTGTTAAGATAATGAATTTATACTTGCGGACTTCACTAAGTATATTTTTTGTTTTGTTATATTATTTTTTATTATCATAAATCAGTTTGAAACAAAGCTGTTTCACTTGATTTACATTTTAATCACTCTAAGCTAGGCTTTCAGGATATTTATTGCAGAAAAATCGTAAGTCCAAATTAAAAAAAATAATAATAATTTCAGTGACGAAATGAAACGTAATTGATGAACGTAGGTGAGGTAATGAGCCTACTTGTGGCCAGATTAGTCATAACATTTTTTGTAGAATTTAGTTTTATTTATGAATAAATTAATCACTTTTTATTGATTCCTGAAAAGTTGCATTAGTTGGTCTTATAACCCTTTCTGAAATAATCGGTACAACTATGATTGCGGTAAGAGCCGTTTGTAGTAATATAGATGAGTCGGCGCATCAGCTTAAGATCAGCTATTTTGGATCGGAGCGCGTGTTTGAGTAGTTGTCTTTTCCGGCAAGTTATCGCGTTTGGCGATTCTTGACTGCTGTTATTAGCGACACGTGATGTGTTTATTAAATAAAGTATTATTTTTAGCCAGTTTGGCAAAACCCGAAACTTTGCTCTGGTGACCCTAGTTCCGCAACAATGAAAATCCGATCCAAAATGGCTAAATTTAAGCTGATGCGACGGCCTATTTATATAGCGGCTGTAGTTCGCAGAAACAAGAAAGCCAACGCATAGGGTCCTATCGCATTTCGAAAAAAAATTGAATCCAAGCTGTCAAAATTCAAATGAATTTATATTTTTTTACCCTCGAGGTTTTTTACACCATTTCGTTGTCCCTTCGGTAGCCATGACGGAGAGAGAACGACAGATATGTTCGAGTGCTGTATCTTGACGACGAACTGATATAGAGTCACTGATAGGGCTCACACTCGAGAGCAGCGTTGGTGCGTCACCTTATCACGTCATTTTAATAGTACCGTCCTTGACAAACAAGTCGATCGACAACCCCTTTTCCAGTGTTCGCTACTGTTTGACTACCGATTATGAATTCCTTTACGTTCCGTGACGGGAAGAAATCGTCGTTTGTATGTTTTGGGGGATTGACGACAGGCGACTTGTTTACTTTCGACATTGAAAAAAAATTCAAAAATATATTTTCCCTTGCCGCCATTTGTCTTTTAATTTCTACTCTAATATTTGTTTCTTTTTCCCTCCTTTTACAAACTAGTATGTTGTGGCCATCGCGAAACTTTCTTCTATATTTTTCCTTTTTCTGATCCCTCCCCATGCTTGACGAGGAAGCAATATTCCTAACAAAAACAAAATGACACATGCAAAAACTTGACGACTATCCCAATGTCTGAATTATTGCAAAAACAAAGCAAAGAGCGAAAATTGAAAGTTATTTTAAAAGCCTTGCTTGAATTAATTACAAATATTTTATTTGTTAACAAACATAAGATGGCAACAGTTAACAATTTTAAATCATTGAGATAATATTTCCGATCATTTCCATACAATTAAAATCACGAGAAATACGCAGACGACAATCTATTACGATTTATCTTTCTTATTGTTGCATTAATAAAGCTATTTTTATTCAAAAAAAAAAAAAAAATCAACACCTCTTGGAGCGATTGGAGTCAAAATTGAACCAAAGTCTGTTTACGTATGGATTCACATATATTCCAAATTTCAACCAGAACGTAGCATTACTTCTTGAGATAGGGCACTCACAATGGAAAAAAAGAACGGGCGATTGCGCTACCCCCTTTTTAGCTGTTGACACCAAAATAAAATCAGCTCTTATACCCACTAAGGGCTACTTGTCAAAAAATTTTTGTTTGATTCCGTTCGTTATTTCTTGAGATACAGCAGTCACAATTGACGACAAAAACGTTCTATAACTTAACCCCCGTTTGAGCTATTGACACCAAAATTGAATCAGCACCAGCTCCTGTTAGGGACAACATATGGACCAAATTTTGTTTGATTCCGCCAGTTACTTCCTGAGGAATAGCAAGCACGCGTAGCTCAACAAACGTCCCATTGCTCCACCCCCCTTGGAGGAATTCACGCCAAAAACCAATGGGCACAAGTTCATATAGGGGCACATATGTGTATCAAATTTCGTTCAATTTCATGCGGTAGTTTTTGCTGTAGAGCGGCCACAAAAAACTGGTCACACACAGACGTGACACACATACACACACACACACACACACACACAGACAGACAGACATTTTCCAAAAATAGTCGAAATGGACTCAGCACACCTCAAAACGTTCGAATCCGTCAAAATTCGAAATTCGAAAATTTGCACGAATCCAATACTTTCTTCTATATATTAGATATAGAAGAAAGTAAAAAGGAAGTATTGTATTCGCAAAAAAATTTTCACTCAAAAATCGGCCTTAATTTCCATTTTTCTCACGCCCGAATGAATGTTGAGTTTTTTTTTCGACCCCACCACATGTGGATATATACCTAGGAACGTACAGATACCCGAAATACCCATTTTCACGATCCGCGAGTTAATTACAACGAGTTTTTTCGTGATGTCCGTGTGTACATATGTATGTGTATGTGTACGTATGACCTCGCATAACTCAAAAACGGTATGTCCTAGAAAGTTGAAATTTAGTTGGTAGACTCCTAGAGGGGTCTAGTTGTGCACCTTCCTTTTTAATTGTATTCGAATGTTAATAAGGGGGTCTTTTATGCCGTTTTGAGGGGAAATCATTGTTAATTTCAATGCTTACTCAAGTGGTGTTATAATTTGTCAAAGACTTGCCGATGTATCGCCAAGCTTTTGGCCGCCAAGTTTTGTCGCCAAAAATTTGGCGATTTTTTTTTTAAATTTTCAAATCTGGTTTTAATTTGGCCAGATATTTAAAGACGGGGTGATTGTGTTCCGGTATTTTACCGAATTTCCGGTATTTTCGGACGTATTTCCGGTATTTTTATGTCCGAAAATACCGGAATTATGTGATTTTTTTTTTGTTATGCTTTTATCTCCCTACCTCCGCATTTTTTTTAAATTATATAATACTCATCAAAAATACCTGCAGGAGCCTTAAGATGGACAAATGTCAAGATAATTTGTATAACACCAGCTCAAAAGTAACTTTGTAACCCATTAAAAATTTAACCAAATGTACACACAATATTTTGACTCAGAACTATTTAATACTATGGCAAAGGTGCACTTAAGTAATAGGGGCCCAAGATTACCCCCCGCCCCCCGTTCTCACTTTGAAACTTTCAGGTATTTTTTGTGACCTCACAATCATCCCTGTTTAAAGAGTTAATCACTGAATCACATTAAAATTGCCAATAATGGGGAAATAAATCTGCTAAACGTTTTTTTGCTTCGGTTCTCAAGAAACTAGGGGTGAAAATGTTTAGTGTTTCCTTGCTTACACCAAGACGCTATTATCATTAAATTGGCGTAAAAGGAAGTCATGTGATGCACACATAAGCTCGTTTGCTTAAATTTACGTTTACGCTCAAACTTTAAATCTTTACTAATAATAAAGCAGAAAGTCTCTCTGTCCGGAGGATGTCTGGATGTCTGTAGGATGTCTGTGACGCGCATAGCGCCTAAACCGTTCGGCCGATTTTCATGAAATTTGGCACAAAGTTAGTATGTAGCATGGGGGTGTGCACCTCGAAGCGATTTTTCGAAAATTCGATTTTGTTCTTTTTCTATTCCAATTTTAAGAAAAAAAACTATCATAAATTACGAAATTATCATAACGTGGAACCGTAACATGGGCACAAGCCAATTGGCGAGATACGAAATTATCATAACGTGGAACCGTAACGTGGGCACAAGCCAATTGGCGAGGAAATTCACCATCCATTATTTGTAAATATACAGGCGAACCAAAAGACCTTTTAATTTGCTATTACGGGCGAAGCCGTGCGGGTGCCACTAGTTTTAAAATAAACTTGATAAAATTTTTTTTGGGATTTTTTTTTACATTTTAATGGAGTGTCAACAGCTCTATTCAAAATAAGAGTCCTAAATTCGTAAGTTAAAAAAAAAAAAAATCTGCACATTTGAAGCACAAATTGGGACTAATTGACTAAACTATCTTTAAAACTTGTGCTTAATAGTGTAATATCTTTAAAACTTGAACTTAGCGTAATCGCTCAAAATTTAATAATAATTAAATTTTGAGCGATTTTTATACGGTCCGTATCTACCGCACAAAAACAGATTTGCGTGTATTTAATGGCTTGATGGATTTGGTTTAAAGATTGTTTTTAATGTAATCAAGATTTGTTTCGTTAAAAAGTGACTTAAAGACGCAAAACTCATACTATTAAAACCTGTGCCCGTCTGCGTGTGTGTAACCTTATCTCCTCTAGACTTTGAATGTCTACCAGGTCAATACTGATACCGTTGGATGCCGAACATCCAGGGAAAGCCATTCCGCTCCCTATAAAGCTTAATTGGGCGGACATAAGGGGCCTGACATCCTGTCCCAAAAATATTCTGAGGGTATCTTCATTCCTGAATGTCCTGATGACACCTAAGGGTAAAGCCTTGAAATCATCAACTGTCCCCCCGGCACCGGAGGCGCCGAGCCGCCTTAGACGGTGAACGGAGGTTTCCGAGCGAAGCTAGCAGGTGGCGGAGTCCTGTAGTTTTGCTAAATAATGTGTGGCTTTCATGTTACTTTGACCGAACATGGCGGCAAGTAACAGGGTCAATGCATCCCTTCGCCATGGTTCTAACCCTATAAGTTCACACTGCACTAAAAGTGAACTGCTCTCGTAACAATTAAAAAAAAAAAAAAAAAAAATTAATAATAAAGTGAATTTCGACATCGAAAATTCAAATTATGTTTTGCGCGATAGGACCATGGGTATTTCTGTTTTTTTTTTTTTTTTTTTTTTTTTTTTTAACTAGCGGTACCCGCACGGTTTTGCGCGTAGTAGAAGATTAAAAGGTCATTTGGTTCGCCTGTATATTTACAAATAATGGATGGTGAATTTCTCGCCAATTTGCTCGCCCATGTTACGGTTCCACGTTATGATAATTTGGTAATTTACTTGTCCATGTTATGGTAGTTTGGTAATTTACTCGTCCATGTTATGATAATTTGTTCGGCTAAATGTTCTTAAAATTGGAACAGAAAAAGAATAAAATCGAATTTTCGAAAAATCGCTTCGAGGTGCTTACCCCTATTCCACGAACTAATTCTGTACCAAATTTCATGAAAATCGGCCGAACGGTCTGGGCGCTATGCGTGTAACAGACATCCAGAGATCCAGACATACAGACTTCCAGCTTTATTATTAGTTAAGATAAACATAAAGATGTTTAATTTAATATTCTTGTACATTTTGTAGTAAGTTACCGCCCTAAAGCCAGGGCTAAGGCGGAAATATTTAAAATACACCGCCAGCTCAGTTATTCCATCCGAGGACTGCAGTTTCGTGCTTTTTAGCACTCATCAGCCCGGAATAGGAAGTGAATGAGCTGGAGGCGAAAAACAGCAGCAGTATTTTGCAGTAAGTTACCGCCCTAACCCCTTAAAGTTCCCTTAAGAGATTTTTCGCCTCCAGCTCATGTGATTCCTATTCCGGGCTGATGAGTGCTAAAAAGCACGAACCTGCAGTCCTCGGATGGAATAACTGAGCTGGCGGTGTATTTTAAGTATTCTTGTACATATTTTTGTGTGTGTTCATGCTTTGCGACATTAAAACTAGATTCAAAGGAGATGAGATCGCTGTTCATTGGAAAAAAAAAAGTTTTTTTTTTAGTCCACAGAGTTCATATGAAGCACGAGGTGGTCGGAACCCCCTCGAATTCAGCCACTGTCTCCGGGTCTATTGGAGGCCGGGCTTGAATGTTGTACTTGCTCGTCAACTCCTGCAGTTCCCTGTTTTTCTCTCGGATCTCAGAATCCAACGATTCCATCCGTTCTTCCAGCTGAAGGAGAAAGAATGATCAGAGTAAAAAAACAATTATTTTGAATAATTTTTTAAATTAAAATTAACGTAAAATTGAGAAAAACAGTATAATTATAATTTTACGCTCCTCCCCCCCTTTAACTAGTAAAATATGCTTAACTTAAGCTTCGAATGAACGCAAACGGTTTGTACCCATAGCGACGGAAATGTGTCCTCTTAATCTTATATCTTTAAACGAGCAATTCTTGTGGGTATATATATCTCGGAAACGGCTCTAACGATTTGGATGAAATTTTGGATTTAATTGTAGTTTTGCATTCTAAGTTCATCTACATCAGTGTTTTTTCTGTAAAAACGCGATTTTTTACGAAAAAGTTTTTTAATATAAAGTCAAATTGAGTTAAGCCTTGAAGTAAACTGTGAGTTGACGCATCGGGCAGACGATTTGCAACCATAACAATGAAAATTTGTCTCTTCTCGCTTTAAAATTTTATACTTGCTTAGGGTTGCCAGGCTTGGCTGATAGCATTATGTAAGTCGACGTAAGGCTTTTTTTCTTTTTTAAGTGAAACTATTGCTTGACCATTCTATTTTATTTTATTTTATTTATTTATTTTCTTTTTACACTTCAAATACTTTAACATGTTTTTTAAATCACGCATCTAAATTTTATTTCGAAGAAGTGTATGTCTTGAGATTGTTTATGTTTTATTAAGACAGTTGTTATCATTTGTTGGAATGGTTTGTGGATCATCAGTTTGGATGGATAACGCATCATAGTAAGAAAGAAAGTATTCGGTTAAAAACCGATTTCACCATAGCAAAACTAAGGTCAAAATATTTTAATTACTGACAACAAAATTGTATAGTGGAAACAAATGTAACAGATAGTTTAAAGCAAAATGTTGATTTAATTACATTCAGAATCTTCTTTGCTTGGTACTTTACTGTTATAAGAAGGTCGATTGCTTAATATTTCGTTAACGTGAAGCTTTTCAAGTATATTTGGAAAAGTATTGAACCTTAAAAAAACACGATTTGACAAAAAATAATTCTTTTAAAGCCGAGCGAGGCTCGGTCGTCCAGGTACTGAATATTAAAACAGCAAGCTAAACCTATTCTCATCGTCATTGCAATCTTAAAAATCATAGCAACGTCATACTCGGCCAAGTGAGCTTCATAAAAAGTTCTAAGTTGCTATAAAAAAAAAAAAAAAAAAAAAAAAAAAATTAATTTTTGGCATCTTGAATTCAAATTATGTTTTTCGCAATCACGAGCGTGTGTGTTTGTGTAGGCGCATGTGTGTGGGTGCGTGGGTGTGTAAGTGTATGTATGCATGTGTGTGAGTGAGTGTTGTGTACGTGCGTGTGCGTGTAGGCGTTCGTGTGTGTGTGTGTAGGCGTTCGTGTGTGTGTGTAGGCGTTCGTGTGTGTGTGTGTGTGTAGGCGTTCGTGTGTGTGTGTGTGTAGGCGTTCGTGTGTGTGGGACATGGACGCCACCGCCCAGCAAAAGTGGATTTCGGGGGACAGTGGTCAGGAGCAGCCGCGCCACCGCCGGTGGACGGTGGTGCTGCAGCCCTGGTCCAAGCTGAAAAAGGAACCACAACGTCAAGGACTGTCAAGTGAGAACAATAAGCAATCGTGATTGCTCAAAAAAAAACAAAACAAATCTACCAAGTAAATAAACATAACCATTAAATACATTACATTTGAATGTGCCACAAGACAACTCGCAAACCCAACCATACGAGATAATGGTGCTGCCCTGGTATGTTGACATCCGACATTGAAAATGTTTACCTCTTTTTTGGGTAATGGAAAGGTAACTGGCGCTGAATTGAGTTGGATTTCTTTCGTAGTCGTTTTACAAAAGTGTTCCATCTCAACATCTCGGCAATGATCCTTTCCTATTACCCGAAAAAAGAGACGAAAATTGTCAATCCAGAAGGTCAATTTACCGGAACAACTAAACTGTTAAAGCCAGAGGTGCCAGGTGGGTTCCTTTTTTTACCTTAGGGTGCAAAAACGGAGCTGCAGGGTGCAATGGAGGCCAAGAAATATGGTTCCGATGCCTTTTTGCGCTCCAATGGATGAATGACGTTAGTGAAAGTGGCAACGGCTCACGCAATAGCCAATAGTAGAGTTTTTTTCCTGCGTAAGCGTGCCTCGTTTGCGCATGTGCTTTGCGCTCCGGCCTAAGTTTAACCACTTTAATGGTGAACGAAGAAGTTGCGACATAGTTATTCGTATTAAATTTTCACATTGAATAGAGAACGAAATTGAATTGAAATTCAACATCTCTTGGACAAATCCTCAAAATCTTGCGTAAGTACAGGCATTTTATCATGGCGTAACATTTAGGGCTTTCCAACAGGTTTATTGTTTTTAGAGTTGTGTTTCAAAGTAAACTGACTACTACTTATTGTTCAGTTTACCGTTATAAACATTGTAATGTCTTGCTGAATCTACAGGGTTTAAGGGACTCCCCTGATTTCAAAATGAAATATATCGAAAACAAAGGCCGATATTGGAAGAAAATAAGCAGTATGTTTATTGTGAAACCCATAAAAATAATGAAGAGAAACTTGGAAGTTAGTAACAAAAATTGCCAACAGGGGCGCTGCACGCTATAATTGCAACAGAAATCCCCATTTATAGTGCTGCATAGGGTATGGACGATAATTTATAGCGTAAATGTAAGTACTTCTGAGAGACAAAACTACTTCTGAAGCTCCTAACCCCTTCGCAGCTTTAAAAATGGGGATTTATTAGCAATTACAGCGTGCAGCGTCCCCTGTTGGCAATTTTTGTAACTATAATTTCCAAGTTTCTGTGCATTATTTTTCTGGGTTTCCCAATAAACATACCGTTTATTTTATTTCAATATCGGCTTTTGTCTTCGAGATATTTAATTTTGAAATCAGGGAGTATTTTTCTGGACACCCTGTATGATGTGTTAAATATTTATCAGTATTTTCTTGAGTACTGGATAAACAGTATTTAATAACCAAAATGTTGAAATTAGCTAATGTTTGGAAAACTAAGAATTTTCAGAAATTATAATTTTTTATGCTCTAAAACTCCTTTTTTTAAAAACATAATGTGGTGATAAATGCGAGAAATCTCGCGGATTTTCCCCAAAGATGTTTATAGTTAGCAATAGGAAGCAATTAATAAGTTACCGGAATAAAAATGCTTCTGACGAAACTAACTCTTTGAGCAGATATACTAAATGTCTATTTCTTCTCAACTTCTCAATAATGTCGGCTCTGTGTTTGAATGCCATGACTCACGACTTTCTTACTGTGTTTACGTTAATATTGTTACAAATTCTGTAAATAGTAATTATTTTGGTGATTAATTTGTCGGAATCTAGCTAAATTTGGCGTTTATTTAATTATCTTTCATCTAAAATTATTGTAACGGATTCGGTGCGACTTCCACTTTCTTGAAATGAAGACACAGTTCTTGATAAAAACACAGGAGATTTATTTACACTGTGTACAGGAAAGATCGTTAACAACTGCTAAATTAATCACCAGCAATTAAGCAGATATCACTCAACACCGTAAACTCAATGTTTACACACGTATTTACTTCCAAATACGAAAACAACACAGCGAAATACCTCGCTATAAACAGAGCAAATACGCTCTCCGTTCGAAATCTCAATCGAAAACTCCACTTTTTATCACGCAGGACGCCTTTATAAACATCGAAGAAGTTTCCACAACATTCTTTCTGCTATCCGAAATGAGTAGACCGTTATCAAATTTTATCAATGAAAAGAAAAGGAAATAGGGGGTCGTATACTTTAGCCATATGAAAAGGGGTTGTATATTCATTACGGGAAACTATTTACAGGTTACGTTACTACAATAATTACTATTTACAGAATTTGTAACATTATTGTAGTAACGTAACCTGTAAATAGTTTCTTGTCATGAATATACAGTCCCCCGTACATTCGGCAGAAGTATACGGTCCCTTCATTTCTGAATGATAAAATTTGTGAATGAAAAGAAAATACGAGAAGCATTTGGAATATTGTGGAAACTTTTCGATGTCTATAAAGAGCCGTGCCGCATGATAAAAAGTCAGTCTCGAGTTAGTTTTTGGCTGGTGAATCGTTGCAGCTGGAGAGCATGTATCGCTCTGTCTTGTGAAGCCTTTCGAGCTGTGTTTTTGCGTATTCCGAATGTAAATACGTGTGTAACCGTTGAGTTTACGGTGTTGCTTGCAATTTGCTCAATTGCTGATGATTCATTTAGCAGTTGTTAGCGATCTTTCCAGTACATCTTCACTAATAATAAAGCTGAAAGTCTCTCTGTCTGTCAGGATCTCTGTGACGCGCATAGCGCCTAGACCGTTCGGACAATTTTCATGAAATTTGGCACAAAGTTGCACCTCGAAGCGTTTTTTTTTTTTTTTTGAAAATTCGATGTGGTCCTTTTGCTATTCTAATTTTAAGAACAAAATTATCATAAGATGGACGAGTAAATTACGAAATTATCATAACTTGGAACCGTGACATGGACACAAGCCAATTGGCGAGATACGAAATTATCATAACGTGGAACCGTGACATGGACACAAGCCAATTGGCGAGATACGAAATTATCATAACGTGGAACCGTAACATGGGTACAAGCCAAATGGCGAGAAAATTCACGATACGTTATTTGTAAATATACAGGCGAACCAAAAGACCTTTTAATTTTTCTATTACGGGCAAAGCCGTGCAGGTACCACTAGTAGTGTAAATAAATCTCCTCTGTTTTTCTCAAGAACTGCGTCGTCCTTTCAAGAAAGTTTGAAGCTGCACCGGATCCGTAACAATATCTTTCGCTGGCATTATTGCAAGAAATGATTGTATACTCAAACGAAACCAGGTCACTAGCGTAAAGTAACGGCAGCGATTTTATTAACTCAAAAATAGTCGCCAAAACTGTTGGCACATTTATCCCATTGCGACACTAGGCGGTCAATTCCTTCTTTGAAGAAGCTAGTAGGTTGCTATCGCAGATCCAGGACTGAACCCAATCACACTTCGTCGTCCATTGTGATCAGGCCCGTGTCCAGATTTTCATAAAGGGAGGGGTTTTAATCTTACCTGCGGGAGGGGGAATTGAACCCCCCGCAACCTTTAGTTTACGACAAATTGCCGATCCCAGTATGGCGTTTATACACCTGGAATGGCTGCTGAACCCCCCCCCCTTTTTTTTTTTTGAGGGATAGTTTTGGAAGCGCAAGTGACCAAAGTATTCCTTCATTTTACAGGTTCACTTTAATCAAATCTTGTTTGTTTCTTTTTAATTAAACCTGCTTACTACGCGGTACATTGCAATAAATATTAAAATTTCTCCACAAATTCTTTTATAATGTCGAATGTATACCGGGTTTTATGTTCTAAATAACTGAAATAATGCTTAATAAACTAAACAAGAAAGAGGTTATTGCAGATGCAAATTACATTACCAAACACCATCACTAATGCATTTTCATTGCTAAGCACATATGCTGAATTCATCATAACCTCCTAACAATAAGCAATACTAATGCTTTGCATTGATAGATCATTCAGCAGTTCTTCCACCTTAGTTTTTCCAAAATATTATTTCAGTTGATCAAGCTTTAACAGTTGTAAATTGCAGAAAAACTTAAGAAAAGAGAGAAAGTTAAGAAAAAAAAACCCGCTGAACACAAACTTTACATTAAAATTAATTTAAGCCAAAAAAGAAAAAAAAAACATATATTTTCTTCATTTCCCTTATTATTTTTCGCCAATGGGGGGGGGGGGTTTAACCCCTAAAACCCTCCCCTTGGACACGGCTCTGATTGTGATAAAAACTTGAAAGTCACAGAGTGAAAGGTCTGCACGGTGAAAGGGTGTACGATGGATGTTCCAGCTTCAGCGTTTCCCACAGAAACTACTGCAATGTCGTCTTCACCGCATTGACCGAATGTGGACGCCTTTGGACAACACATAGACTAATAATAAGAATAGACCGAGCTATGGCAACCCTTTTGCTGCTCATAAACCAAACCATGTGACTGGTGGATATCCTAGCAACAGCGGGCGTTGATCGTAGCAGACGATCAACGTCCGAGAGAGATAAAATAAATAGAATTGATGGAACACGGAAGAATGATATTTATGGAGTCCGATTTGTAAATTTGTTATTCTAAGTTGTAAATATTTTGTTAATATAGTGAGTTTTTCGTTTAGATAGTATTGTGCATTTTCTTCATTCAATTTCAATAACTCTCTAAGCAATTAAAGATGCAAGCGCCCAAAAAGAATCGGCAAACGGTAAGATTTTTACCTACAATTTCAATTTAAGATACCGGTTAGTACATTTTTGCGTTAACGCAAAACGTTTACGCCATTACGTTCACGCCAACGCTAAAGTAGCAGTTCCGAATGAAATAAAAGTTACTGAAAACTGTGATCAAAAACTAATTACTAATGTCAAAATAATGCATAACTAAAAGAAAAACAGTTCAATCTCTGCACCGGGAAAAAAATTATAATGAAAACACATTAACGTCTTAAAATACATGTCGAGTGCCAAATTATAGATAGCCAAATTATAATATGTTGCCATCTAGCAACCATGCTGCCAAAGTTTTCGCCAAGCCTTCCACTAGTCACATGATGTATCCTTGAACCAATTTTTTCATCAGCAAGTCTGGGAAAGCTCGGTCTACTCTTATTATTAGTCTATGGGACAACATGCCTGACTGGTTCCACTTAATGGCTCGTCTAAGGCTCTGTAAAGTGGCTAAATAACGCTGGGCATTGATGGTGGTTTCCTGTTTTAGGAACTCAACAAGCATTGGACCCCCTTCCCTTGAGTGGGCCCTTGTGGTTAAAAAACTACATGTTTCGTAGTGGACGATAGCTTGTGTAACCACCTTCTCTTCGGCGTTAAACCACACCGTCATTGTGCAACATGAAACGTTGCGCATGCGTCAGTCTCTCTACCAATATATGGTCTCTCCATACATGCAGTTACGTGGCATTGTCTTGATTTTCAATGTCTAAAATTCACACAGAAGTAATCGTGCTGTAGTAAATGTCAGTATCATTTAAGTTACCGAGCAATCCAAGTAGATATAAGAGTTAGTGAGCGGAAAGAGAAATTGAAGTCATTAACACTTCTAAACTATGTGGAAAAGTGTGAAATGTGATCGAATGCCTTAAACTATAAGTTTTAATCAGAACTGAATTCAATGGGAAAAACTTACTAAAACTTCGTCAATCATAAATCAATACAATAAATAGAACACCATTGTATTCAGAAACGTACACACCACGGGGGAGGGGAGGGAATCCACAGTAGGAAGCAATAAAACGGTGCCATTTTTCTCTCCTAGGGTTTCATCTCCCCCCCCCCCCCGGTGCCCATTGGGTTGTGGTTGCCAATTTTTCATCCTGGCTAAGGGTGCGATTTCCGTTCCCTATTGGGTACCACTGGTGCTACAAGCATTTCACATTTGGAAGGGGCCTTGTGCAACCTGCAGTTTTAACAGTGGACATAAGGATTTGGGGAAAATGTAAACAAATCAGTTTGACACGCTATTTTTCAGATTAGGGGACCACACATCATTTGGCACTTGATCGCACGATTTATTTGACGCAGAAAGACGAAGGGTTCCAAAGTTTTCCCCATACGTACCTCTCCTTTTCGAATGGCAACAGTAGGGAAGGTGTCTTGCACGCTTCTTTCGATCAGAACGTCAGACGACAAATAGAAACATTTCCTGGTTGGGTCGACGTCACGCAGTATCTTCAAAACCTCTCTAGAAAGGAAGGGAAAGGAAAAGGTATGAACACTGGCACCCTCTTTTGCTTTGACTCAAAGTTACTTCTTTATTACTAACTAGTGGTACCCGCACGGCTTTGCCCGTAATAGAAAATTAAAAGGTCTTCTGGTTCGCCTGTATATTTACAAATAATGTATGGTGAATTTTCTCGCCAATTGGCTTGTACCCATGTTACGGTTCCACGTTATGATAATTTCGTAATTTACTCGTCCATTTTATGATATTTTTGTTCTTAAAATTGGATTGGAAAAAGAACCACGTCGAATTTTCGAAACATCGCTTCGAGGTGCACACCCCATGCTACAAACTAACTTTGTGCCAAATTTCATGAAAATCGGCCGAACGGTCTAGGCGCTATGCGCGTCACAGAGATCCTGACAGACAGAGATTCGGACAGAGGACATTCAGCTTTATTATTAGTAAAGAAGATAAAGATAATAAAGCTGAAGGTCTCTCTGTCTGGATGTCAGGAGGATGTCTGGATCTCCGTGACGCGCATAGCGCCTAGGCCGTTCGACCGATTTTCATGACATTTGGCACAAAGTTAGTTTGTAGCATGGGGGTGTGCACTTCGAAGCGATGTTTCGAAAATTCGATGTGGTTCTTTTTCTATTCCAATTTTAAGGACAAAACTATCATAAGATGGACGAGTAAATTATGTTTTTATCATAACGTGGAACCGTAATATGGGTACAAGCCAATAGGCGAGAAAATTCACCATACATTATTTGTAAATATACAGGCGAACCAAAAGACCTTTTAATTTTTCTATTACGGGCAAAGCCGTGCGGGTACCACTAGTTAGTCAATAAAAAAATGTCACAAGTACGTCACTTGGCGTATCTTTAATCTTGGAGATTTTTAAACAGGAAAAACACAAGAAAAAAACCTGGAATTCTCGGCATAGGAAAGAGAGATTGCAGAGTAAATTCATCAGGGCTCAGTTGCCTTTTATGGTAGAAGATGAAGAGGAATTTAAAGTTGCTGGAGGTTTAGAAAAAGGTTTACCCAGCTGCATCTACTTCTTACAAATATTGTTCAACTAGAAAATCGCCCGTCAGGGAATGACGGGTGAAAATTGTTTCTTCATTTGAAGGAAGCAATTGCTTGTTTGGGGATAGTTTGATAGTTGAAATTTTAACCCTAACACCAGTGGATTAACTCTAAACTCCGATAGAAAGCGTTAAATGTTTCCGTTTCTTCATTCCCCTGAAACTATTTTTCTCTATGAGTACACTTCTTTCTTTGGCTCTAGTTAGCTCTATAAAAATTTTAAGTCGGGAAAACCACTTTGGGCCAAAGTAACCCAAACGCGAGGGTAACGTTGGCCCAAATAAAAAACACAAATAAAAGGTAAAAATACATGATAAGAAACTGATCACTATTCAAAAGTTAAATTAAGTGACCTCTAGATGTATAAAACACGTTTCCACAGCTTTGAAATATGAATAGTTACAAAATTATTTAGAAAAGAGTAAGAAAAATTCCAAAATCTCGGGGCTAAAGTAGTCCGTGTTTGCGTTATTAAGAGGACAAATTTTCGTCGCCATGGTTACAAAATGTTTGCCTTCATACAAGGCTTAACTCAAAAATGAAAGTTAACTCTGCGAACTCAACTACCCACCGCGAACGGGATAACTCCTATACGGTGGCGTCACATATACATACACACACACACCACTGCTCACACGGACACATACACACACCATGCACACACGGACACACAGACACAAGTATACACATACACACACACACTCACATTCACGCGTGCCTACATACAAACATTCATGATTTCAAAAAGCATAATTTGAATTCAAGATGTCAAAAATTCATTTTTAAAAAGATTTTAGTGGCTTAACTGAAAAAGTTGACGTTTTTTTTGAGCAATCACGATTGCTTATTGTTCTCATTTGACCGTTTTTGGTGTCCGTGCCTTTTTCAACTTGGACCAGAAGCCTTTGCAGCACCACCGCCCACCGTCCTCTGCTGGCGGCGCGGCTGCTCCGGTTTTGAGCTATCCGCTTCTCCTGGTCGGAGGCGTCCATGTCCTACACACACGCACGTTCACACACATACGCACACACGACTTCACACACGCCTACGTACATACACACAGGTCTACGCACACACACAACTATGCACACGTAACCGCCCAGGAGGAGAGGCAGGCTTGGGGGGGGGGGGGACAGGAGCGGTTTCTAGAAACAATAACTCCAATGAGTAGGGTCCTGTCTCAGTTCGTGATTGCGAAAATGGATTCAAAATTTCAGAATTCAAATTAATTTACTTTTTTTTTTCACTTAATGTCAGTTTTAATATAATGGCTTATTTTTTATTTTAAAGAGTAACATTAATTGTTGTCAACGTTTTACAAGCAGGTAAGCTCTTTCTTGTCACAAGTTTGGTAACAAATTTTGCAGACATCGGGAGTTATCATAGCGCGGAATCAAATTGGCGAAAACAATTCCTTTTGCTGAAATAGCTGTCGCAATTTGCTTCTTATGTTCAAATTTTACATTTTAATGGAACTTTTATTTCTTTTGTAAGACTTAATGCATCTACATGGCGGATTATTAAAAAGAAATTAAGGAAACTTTAAGTTTGTTTTAATGGCTTGTCCTTTATAAATTAAAATATTAAATTTCAGTAAAACTGTTCTTGGCAAGGTTTGAGAAGCCGATAAGCACTTTGTTTTGATTAGTTAGGCAAAAGTTTTTGAAAACGGGTAAAGTGTTCCACGTTATGACGATTTTTCAGCTGACTTGTCAACGGGGCCTGATTACTGAATAGACCGACTAGGCCGTGGACTAGAGCCCACGCTATTTAGGGGCCTCCAAATGGCTAAAACTACTCTAGTCTATGGATAAAATGGGGATATTTCGATAATTGGGAATCTGGCGATCTTTCTTTATTGGCGTCCATTTTTGGTTCAAGCGCCTGCGCGAGAGGTATTTTTCTTTGCAAATCAAAACAAAGAGATCGGAAACATCTATTCACATACTGTCCAACCACGGATTGCATGGAATTTTCAAACGTCCAGATAAGACGAATCTATGTGAATAAGGGGGAAAAGTAAAAATTTGATAAGCGTATTCCGCTCATTTGAATGAGACTCTGTTTCTGCAAATGGAAAAAAATAGATTCGTCCATTTCCGGCTGTAAAACGGATGTTTGTCTTTCCATACAATCCGTGGTCAGACAGTAGGGTTACTATAAATCAGCAGGGGGTTATTCGATAATTGGGAATCTGGCGCGAACGTCTCATTTTTAGCGTAAATAATTTTATTTTGGTAACCCTGCTGATTTATAATAACCCTTATGTGAATAGATGTTTCCGATCTCTTTGTTTTGATTTGCAAAGAAAAATATCTCTCGCGCAGGCGCTTGAACCAAAAATGGAC
Organism: Uloborus diversus; assembly: GCF_026930045.1. Lineage (NCBI taxonomy): Eukaryota > Metazoa > Arthropoda > Arachnida > Araneae > Uloboridae > Uloborus > Uloborus diversus. Next base: position 10,418,946 of record NW_026557987.1, on the reverse strand, counting down.
GCCAATAAAGAAAGATCGCCAGATTCCCAATTATCGAACTATCCCCGATAAAATTGTTTCAGATAATGTCTAAAATCATAAAGTTTGAATTCAGGGGCCGCCAAAAAATATTTCGGGTGATTCCTGGAATCGCCCACTTATTCACCAAATGGCGATAGTGCGCCAAATCTAGTGATTGGTTGAAATCGAGCTATTTTTTGAATTCTGCCATCTGAGGCGGGTGATTGGTTGAAATCGCGCCAACTCGTCACGCGCCAGCGAGAAGAGTTGGCGATTTTTGAAAATTGCGCCAAGCAGGGGGTGATTCCAGACTCGCACCAATATTTCAACTAATGCTTCTCAATATTTGGGGATATTTCGAATAATTGGGAATCTGGCGACTTTTCCTTATTGGCGTCAATTTTTGGCTCCAGCGCCTGCACGAGAGTTATTTTTCTTCGCAAATCTAAACAAAGAGACATTCACATAGGGTTACTGTAAATCAGCAGGGTTACCAAAAAAAAAATTATTTACGCGAAAAATGAAACGACCGCGCCAGATTCCCAATTATCGAAATATCCCCCAATATTTTACTCGGGCCCTACTTGTCAAGTATTCAATGTTATGATAATTTTCCCTTTGTCTTCAAATAATGAAGCAAATCTTTACCTGATTTCCAGAAGGCAGACATCCAGATTCGCCAATTCTGCATAGAGCTGGCGCTGCTGATGTCTGATTCGTTCGAACTCCGCAATGACTTCATGGTGAGTTAAATTGTCATTCGCAAACGAAGGTTTCTCCTGAGCTTGAGTCAAATTTGAACTCATATTAACTTTTGCCGAAGCCAGCTACAAACATCGAGCTATAATCGAGCTACTGTTACATATCGATGGCTACAAGTCAAACATATTTCGCTGTTGCCAATCGGCAAAAAGTGGGAGGAGAAATTCTGAAGTCGGGGAAATGAGGCAAAGCCGCTTAACCCGTGGCAAACATAGGGTTGTCTGGTTAAAATTTAGGAAAATATCCAAACCGCTTCATGAAATTAACCAAAATATATAAATAAATTCATTAAAAGAAAGGAAAAAAAAATAATTTGAATTTTGACATCTTGAATTCAAATTATGTTTTTCGCAATCACGAGTATGTGTGTGTATGTAGGCGTGTGTGTTTGTGTGTGTGAGGGGTTATGTGTATGTGTGTGTAGGCATGTGTATTTGTGTCTGTGTGCAGGCATGAGTGTGTGGGTAGTTGTGTGTATATGTGTTTGTGTGTGGGGGGAGTATGTGTATGTGTGTGTGGGCATGTGTGTTTGTGTCTGTGTGCAGGTATGAGTGTGTGGGTAGTCGTGTGTTTGTGTGCGTGGGGGGGGGGTATGTGTGTGTGTGTCGGCATGTGTGTTTGTAGGTATGAGTGTGTGGGTTGTTGTGTGTAGGTGTGTGTATGTGTATGTGTTTGTGTGTGTATGTGTAGGTGTCTGTATATGCGAGCGTGTGTATGTGTTTGTGTGTGTATGTGTAGGTGTCTGTATATGCGAGTGTGTGTATGTGTTTGTGTGTGTATTTGTAGATGTGTATGCGTGCGTATATGTGTAGGATGTGAGCGCAACCTGGAGACTGTTTTCGCCTCGTGTTCAGCATCGTGAGGCCGGCCGACGGTGGTGCTGGCAAAGAGAGGCGGGGGGAAAATAAAATCATAGGACATCAAAACAGTCAAGTGAGAACAATAAGCAATCGTAATTGCTCAAAAAACATCCAGCAACCAGTCCCTGGCATTCGATTAGCGCCTCGAATTTTAATTAGGTATTTTACAATTACGAATTACGTTGGGACCCTACTCGTTGTGTTTATTGTTTCTACAAATGGAACGGAACAATGGCAATGGAGGAGAAATTCGCCATATTTTGACTGATAATTTTCTAGATTAGGTAATACGATACATATCCATAAAAAAGAGATGGTAATGGCCAACTATTACCCGAACACTTATCATAAAGATCATACTATTTACAAGGATTACCGTAACAATAGTTTTATTTCCTACCAATCCTAAATGATAGGAATTAGTAATCAGGAAATTTAGTAACACAATGTTACTTTATTTAAATTTCTAAAAAGTAAACTCCCGATTATTCGCGAGCGGCTTATCCGCGGTTTCACACGATTTAGAAAATAAATAAATAAATAAATAAATAAATAAAAATTAATTTGAATTTTGACCTCTTGAATTCAAATAATGTTTTTCGCAATCACGAGTGTGTGTATGTAGCCGTCTGTGTTTATGTGTGTGTGGAGGTATGTGTGTTTGTGTGTTGGGGGTAAGTGTACGTGTGTACGGGGTAAGTGTATGTGTGTAGGCATGTGTGTTTGTGTCTGTGTGCAGGTATGAGTGTGTGGGTAGTTGTGTGTATGAGTGTTTGTGTGTGGGGGGATGTGTATGTGTGAGTAGGCATATGTGTTTGTGTCTGTGTACAGGCATGAGTGTGTGGGTAGTTGTGTGTAGGTGTATGTGTAGGTGTCTGTATGTATGCGTTTGTGTGTGTATATGTTTAAGTGTGTGCATGTGTGTGTAGGTGTGTGTGTAAGTGCGTGTATGTATAAGTGTAAGTTTAGGAGACCTAGGCAACCTTTAGGCAACCTAGAGATGACTTTCGCTATAGGAGCAGCGATGTGTGTGTAGGCATGTGGGTTTGTGTCTGTGTGCTGGCATAAGTGTGTGGGCAGTTGTGTATATGAATGTGTGTGTGTGGGGGGGGGGGGTATGTGTATGTGTGTGTAGGCATATGTGTTTGTGTCTGTGCGAAGGCATGAATGTGTGGGCAGTTATGTGTTTGTGTATGTGTGTGTAGGTGTATGTGTGTGTATGTGTTTGTGTGTGTGTGTGCGCGTGCATGTGTGTGCGTGCGTGTGTGTATGTGTGTGTGTAGTTGTGTATGTATGCGCGTGTGTGTAGCATATGGATGCAACCTGGAGACGGCTTTCGCTAGAGGAGCAGCATCGTGAGGAGCCGGTCGACGGTGATGCTGCGGAGGGTGCTATAAAATGATAATAAAATCATAGCACATCAAAACAGTCAAATGAGAACAATAAGCAATCGTGATTGCTCAAAAAAAGCAAAATCTATTTCTAGACATTCCTATGTCTTTCTTCATCCAAAGCCGTTTCCTTCTTGTTCTTACAGGTGCATATTCCACAACCTCAGGCCATGCCGTTTACATACTATCTGGGTTTCCCCCTTTGGAACTAATAATAAGGCAACATATGAGGCAGTGAGAAGCAAAGGGATATAAGTGGACATTTGCAAGTTTTGAGTAAAACACAATTAAAGATAACATCCTAGGTAGGCTTTCATTGACATTTTTTTCTAAATCCTGCTGTACAGCAGCACCTACCAGGGCTACTAGTACCATCTCTAGCCCCAAGACAGAGGAGAGGTTCACCTACCATGTGTACTGGTTATCTCCAAATTTTTAGTTTTACCGCTTACATCCCTTTGCTTCTCACTGCCTCATATGTGTTTAAAGCTTTAAGCAATTGGCGCTAAAAATTAATCCTTGTTCCTCGCTAAGATTTATTTGCGTCGTAATTTAATTGGAACGATTCATAGACTAATAATAAGAGTAGACCGAGCTATGGCACCTCCTTTTGCTGCTCATAAACCAAACCATGTGACTGGTGGATATCCTAGCAACAGCGGGCGTTGATCGTAGCAGACGCCCGCGAGAAATAAAATAAATAGAATTGATGGAACACGGAAGAATGATCTTTTACGGAGTCCGATTTGTAAATTTGTTATTCTAAGTTGCAAATATTTTGTTAATATAGTGAGTTTTTCGTTTAAATAGTACTGTGCGTTTTCTTTATTCAATTTCAATAACTCTCTAAGCAATTAAAGATGCAAGCGCCCAAAAAGAATCGGCAAGCGGTAAGATTTTTACCTACAATTTCAATTTAAGATATCGATTAGTACATTTTCGCGTTAACTAAAAACGTTTTTACGTCATTACGTTCACGCCAACGCTGACGCAGCAGTTCCAAATGAAATAAAAGTTGCTGAAAACTGTGATCAAAAACTAATAACTAATGTCAAAATAATGCATAACTAAAAGAAAAACAGTTCAATCTCTGCACCTGGAAAAAAATTATAATGAAAACACATTACGTCTTAAAATACATGTCGAGTGCCAAACTATAGATAATCCTGCCATCTAGCAACCATGCTGCCAAAGTTTTCGCCGAGCCTCCCACCAGTCACATGATGTATCCATGAACCAATTTTTTCATCAGCAAGTCTGGGAAAGCTCGGTCTACTCTTATTATTAGTCTATGGAACCATTTAAATATTAAAGGTTTCTCGAATTAATTTATCTTTCACAGTATACAAGTTACTCGTGATAAAGATCCTAATATATCTCTTTACTTAGCCCCGTTATCGATAATTGGCATAGATGAGGATAAAAATCCTACGAGAGCACTGATCGTTAATATCTCTACCAACTCCAATAGAAAGTCAGTAAATATAGAGTTTTGAGGAAAAAAGACTGAATTGGATGCGAATAATCGTTTTTAAACGAGAGAGAGGGTAATCTCCTTCTCTCTCTCTCTCCGCCAGTGCAGTATGATGATTTCTGTAATTTCTTCTAATCTTTACTAATAATAAAGCTGAAAGTCTCTCTGTCTGGATGTACGGAGGATGTCTGGATGGCTGGATCTCTATGACGCGCATAGCGCCTAGACCGTTCGGCCGATTTTTATGAAATGCGGCACAAAGTTGGTTTGTAGCATGGGGGTGTGCACCTCGAACCGATTTTTTTTGAAAATTCGATGTGGTTCTTTTTCTATTCCAATTTTAAGAAAAAAACTATCATAAGATGGACGAGTAAATTAAGAAATTATCATAACGTGGAACCGTAACATGGGCACAAGCCAATTGGCGAGATACGAAATGATCATAACGTGGAACCGTAACATGGACACAAGCAAATTGGCGAGAAAATTCACCATACATTATCTGTAAATATACAGGCGAACCAAAAGATATTTTAATTTTTCTATTACGGGCAAAGCCGTGCTGGTACCACTAGTGCCAAATATACTAAAAACTAGAAAATCGCCCGTTTAAGTTATGACGGACGAAAATTGACTCTACATTTTAACGAAGCCATTGCCTGTTTGGCGATATTTTGATCGTTGAAATGTTAACCCTTAACTCCAGTGGATAGAGTTAATTTTCAACCACTTTTTTGATTCTTCATTCCCCTAAAATGACTGTCATACTAGCAAAACGGTAAAGTTTCCGGATCCAGTTCAGCCTCGGCCCGATAAAGCTTTTCCCTGCAAGTTCAACACTACCAAAACACATTATCAAATTAACATACCGTGGCGCGAGTTTCATTGGTAGAGCACGCGGGTTACTCGATCACCGGCTATTATATTGTTAAAGGTTCCGGTGCAGCTTCAACTTTTTTGAAAGGACGACACAGTTCTTGAGAGAAACACAGGAAATTTATTTACACTATGTACAGGAAAGATCGTCAACAACTGCTAAATTAATCATCAGCAATTAAGCAAATATCAATCAACACCGTAAACTCAGCGGTTACACACGTATTTACATCCAAATACGAAAAACAACACAGCGAAATGCCTCGCAATAAACAGAGATAATATACTCTCAGTACAACTTCTCAATCGAGACTGACTTTTATCATGCGTAACGGTTTTATATACACATCGAAAGAGAACTCTCAAATATTCCACAAGATTCCCGAAAATCGGAGACCGTTATCTTATTTCTTTCCATTCACAAATTTTATCATTCAAAAATGAGGGGACCGTATACTTCAGCCGAATGTACGGGGGCTGTATATTCATTACACGAAACTATTTACAGGTTACGTTGCTACAATAATTTTAGATGAAAGATAGTTTAATAAAACCCAAATTTAGCTAGATTAGGAGAATATAATCACAAAAATTATTACTATTTACAGAATTTGTTACAGTATATATGAGGATAATGCGTTAGAACAAAATTAATAAACAAAATTCAAAGCTATCCTGAACGGTACACGGTAAAACTTATAAGTTTTAAGAATGAGCGCATCTCTTTTTTTTTTCGTAAGGAATTAAAAATCAGAGAAATGGAACAGAAACGGACGTGGCATTTTAAATGCTGTCGAACTTATGCAACTTCCGACTACCGATTCCAACAATGCAATCGAACTACCATGTACAACTCGACGTTAAATCCCGGTTATCACAAATTTGCCATTTCAACTGCGCTTGCGCGCGGACTTTGACTGATTTCAAAAATCTTGCTCAATTTAATTACCAACATTTTAAATTTGATAATAAATATAAGATAGCAACAGATAAAAATCAGAAATCACAAAGTTTCCTCTGATTTAGTTTTTAGGCCTCGGTAAAGATTTAATTTTGCGTCTTAATTATTAATGGATACGGTGTCTGATTTTTCTGTCCCTTTTCAGGACCAAATTTTTAACCTCAGAAGAGCGTACTAGAATTGCAACATCACGTCTAATACAAAGCCGAACTCTCAACCTAAATAAAAATTTATAACACTAAGTTGTTTACGGCTAACGTAAAATATCCGCAAAAGACGGATTTCTGTACTAATATTGCAATCATTTTTGAAGTACACAACGTGTTTTACATTTATGTTAAATAAATATTTCCAAACCAATAAATTTTGAAGTGTCATTTTTTTCTTAAGATTATCAGTTATTCATATCCGTAGTTTCACATAATATATCATGAAATCGCTGTGAAAATATTCTAATCGCATTCATTAATTTGGTGGGACTCTCGCTCATCCTAAATATAAACAAGCAACACAAAATCTTAAAACAGAAAGCCCAAAAAGCTAAGTCCGCGCGCAAGCGCAGTTGAAATGGCAAATTTGTGATAACCGGGATTTAACGTCTAGTCCATGTACACACTTATTTCTTTGTTTATGAAAAATGTGTTTTCAACAAGACGACCCGTGGAATAATGAAAAGAAAAATTAACAGTAGACCCTCGTTTTACGCGTTTTCGATTATACGTTGTTTAAGATACGACACCTTTATTTCATTTTACGCGGATGTGTTTCGGTTTTACGCGGATGCGGGCCTTGCAAACAGATAAAATTCCCCCCTCTTTGCAAAATCCAAACGCCTAAAGATTGCAGATTACGCGTAATCAACTGCATTTTGGCGTGCTAATCATCGAGCTTGAGCCACTGGAGGCATTTTATGCGATGGATTCCAGAGCTCTTTCCAGAAGTGAAGTTATTAAACTCAAAACAGTTCTGAACTCACTGGACGAAGAGCTTTTAGGAGTGACAAAGGAGGCCAAAAACAACGAGGATACCGACGTCGGTGACGCACAACCAAAAACGTCCACATTGAAAATGTTGAGCCATTCCTAGACAATAGAAATGATCTTTCTGATATGTTAGTGAAAAGGAAGATTCTATCATGGAAATGACGCCAGTGGTCATGGATAAGTTGATGCTCTGCAAAGAATTACAGAGAAAAATTCTTAATGAATGTCGAAAGACTATCATAGCCAGTTCCTCTTTATAAACAGAACACGAAATTAGTTTGTTTTCTTTATGCATGTTGTGCATAAAGGTCGATATACATTGAACTTATTATACGATTAGTCATCACTAGAAAGAAGTATTTTGTTAATTACGGAGCCAAATCCCCTATTTTAACACTAGTATTAGGTCTCAATTTTCGCGGTTTCGATTTACGCGGCATTTCCGTAGAGCGTTACCCCAACGTAAAACAAAACGAGGGTCTACTGTAGACAAAACGCGAAATACCCTTTCCAGATTTACAGAAAAAACAAATATCGCTTTTAGTGCTGCCATCTGCTGGATACTACTAGGACTTTTAATCGACCCGAGATGTGCTCTGCCTTTTAGGAGTCCAAAAGTGTTTTTTCTTAGGAATCCCTCAATCTCGGATCTATACATTTTAGGTCCCCTGCAACAAAATATGTAGGACTTCTCCCCAGAGACCAGCAATGTGTATTCTCAACGTTACAGCGTGTGTAATATATATATATATATATATATATATATATATATATATATATATATATATGAATGTTTGTCTGTATGTCATCCCTGAACTCAAAAACTACCCGGCAGATTTGGATGAAACTTTCACCGTTTGTTATTTTTGGTACTGGGAATGTTTATAGACAAGTTCGAAAAAAATCCGATCGATAGTTCCTTTTTTATTCCAATTTAAGTCACGATCCATTAGATAAATACGAATAAAATGATCGGCTGCAGAAATGAATTCGCGTGAAAGATCTCATTGATAAGAAGCCATTTTTCTTGAGTTTGAACAAATAAATTCTTTCTTTATTGTTTTATGGCTTTTCATGCAACGGGGGGGGGGGGATTTAAAAAACTTTTTCTATTTGATATTTTTAGCGATGGATTGATCTCGCAAACTGCGTGAGTACAAAATTTGAGTAGAGTCACGGCTTCACTGGATACCTGGACCGATTATTATGAAAATTGCTATATATATGTATTTTTCCACGGAGAAGGTGCATAATAGGCTCATTGAAGCCACTCGCCACCAGGTGGCACTGCAGAGTAGCAACTTCTGCAACGTTCAACCGATTGTCATGAAAATCAGTATAATGATGTATTTTTTTGTTGGCGTAGCAACGCGCGTTGGGTACAGCTAGTAATATATATATTTCAATTCAAGCACCTTCTTCCTAATATTTGAAATGGGCAGAGTTAAGAAGGGCGTAAATCCTACTTGACAGCTCTATTCTCTCCCCACTCCAATGAAAAATACAAACAAATTTTAAATTGAAAATAAAAATTAACAACATTTAATCGCATGAATTTGCATCATATACGTGTTTCGGGGTTACAAGGAAACCCTTTTTCAATGCAAATTTAGTGAACTTATGGATGCAAAGACATGGAATTTATGACTTCTAAATAAAGCTTTCTCTTTCACTTCCAATGTAAACAAAGAAGATCATCCAATATCAGTAGACCGGAGAAAAGGGGTGGAGCTCCAGCAGATTAGTGATTGCAATTACCGGTATACCGAATACCGGTATTATGCATTTTCGTAATACCGGTATTTGCTGAGGTAAACTAGCGGTATTTTCGGTATTAGCTGAAGATAATAAATAGTTTTTAATAAAAGTGTTTTCAATTTGTTTAATTTGATAGTGACTGCAATTACCGGTATACAGAATATCGATATTTTGCAGTTTCGTAATATCGGTATTTGCTGAGGTAAACTACCGGTATTTTCGGTATTAGCTGAAGATAATAAGTAGTTTTTAATAAAAGTGTTTTCAATTTGTTTAATTTGATAGTGACTGCAATTACCGGTATACAGAATACCGGTATTTTGCAGTTTCGTAATACCGGTATTTGCTGAGGTAAACTACCGGTATTTTCGGTATTAGCTGAAAATAATAAATAGTTTTTAATAAAAGAGTTTTCAATTTGTTTAATTAAATAAGTACTGTTGATTTAGATGATAATTTCCTTTTTGACCAAAATCAATCAGTGCCAAACTCAATCCATTGATGTAAAAATTTGGCTTCAAAAGCAAACTTATCGCCTGTCTGTGAATAAAAATAGCGTAAAAAATGATAGGATATTTTAATTAACAGATGGTGAGATTAATCGCACTTTTGTACGTTTTTATTTCAACCACTAGCTGCGTTGCCCGGCTTTGCGCGGTCTACCTCGAAAATGAAAGTTATGTCACGTGACGCATGTTCAATAATCAAGCTACAATTAGAGAAAAACAAAGTACTGTAAAATTTCCCATTAAAATAATCATTCTCAAAACGGTAAATCAAAAATTCCCGAATAAATTAAACGCAAGCAACCTTTCATAAATACGACTGAAATCCTTGAGTCTCTTCTTCTGGCAGTACAAAAAAAAAAAGATAAATCACCAAATAATAATCAAGAAAGAAAATTTTTACCTCAAAAAAAAAAAAAAAAAAAAAAAAAAAAAAAAAAAAAAAAAAAAAAAAAAAAAAAAATCAGCCATTGTCAAGAAAAGAAAAAGTGGCAACCTTCTGAATGATTTTATTCACGCTAATTTAAAATGAGGTCGCGCAAACGATAATTTTCCTACATGAAAATGCTGTTCCATTAGGTGTAAAAATGCTTATAACTGTTCTTCTGGTGATTTTACAGCTGTTTTTTTGTTTCAAGTTTGAAATTCAACGAAAGTAAATGTACTCTAGGGGTGTTTTTCGCGGGCTTTCGAATAGCGCTAAAGTCAAACTGGTCGGATAATTATTTCGAGTAGAAAAAGCCATTTAGTGCCATTTTCGGGCACTAAAATTATGTTTCAAACTGTTCGGTACTTTTCTGGCGTTCAACCTGTCCCCCCCCCCCCTTACGTTACTTCTCGGATGCCAAAGTACCTCAATGCCAGATTTGGTCGAGATCCAACGTTAAACTGTGGTTTTATATGGGGAACATACACCTTAGAGTGACTCAAAAATACATGTAAAAAAAAAGTTTCTCTTAGGTGACAGGACACCCTTCAATAATTTTAGACTTGTGGATAGCAATATACTTGAAGAATTCTAGCTTCCTATTTCAGCCCCGAAAGACAGTGCTCCCCCCCCCCCCTTCCCCAAACTTCATCAGTAAGGGGAGGGGGTTAAAAATACATTGAACTGAAAATACAATGCTACATATTATAATATATGCACGAGTAATATGCATACACATTGCAATAAAATAATTTTTGACCAAAAAAACAGCTGGAGAAACTAAATGTTTCTAATTTGTGGCATTTTCCATGCTACGGTTAATCTCTACATATAAAGTGAAGTCCCCAAAAAGCGTCTGTGTGTTTGAACTCGCAAAACTCGAGAACTACCCGGCCGATTGCGCTGAGATTTTCACAGTTTGTTCCTTTAAGTCCTGAAAAGGTTTGCAAGCCAGTTCGAATAAAATTCGATGAATAGTTCTTTTTTAATTCAAATTTACGTCCAACTTACACGTAAATTCTCAAATATGGGAGTGAAAAATTACTTGCACACATTAATATTACATATCGTTAGAAAGAGTAGAATTTTCCGCGTTCTACGCAATTTCTTTCAATGCTCTATCTTTATTACGGCGGGAGTTATTTGCGTTTTTAGCTCGAATTTTTTTAGTCGTAGCTGAAATTTAAGCACTACTTTCCTCATTAAATAAATCAATAAAAAGTGAAGGAATTGTCCCACAGCTTTCTTTTTGACGCCATCGGAAAAAGCGACCTTTTTTACTCCAGATCTAACTCGACCTATGGTCGAAAAAAAGAAGCTTTCATCTCCAAAGGAAAAAAAGTTACAAGCCTTTTAAATCAAGTTTAAGAAATCGCGATTCCATTCAAATTGTGAATCATTTTCTTTCGCATTTTAATTCCTCAAACTTATTTTATTTTGTGTTTCCATGGCTACGCATTTTAGATCATCTTTCTGGATTTAATTTCTTAAAAGTATTTTAATATCTGTCGTCATTGTTTGGAAGGGAAATCATGATGTTTTTTTTAATTTATTTTTTACGCCTAATTGTTGAATATACGTCACTTGACACAATTTTTATTTTCAAGGTAGACCGGGCAAAGCCGGGCAACGCAGCTAGTGTTAAATAAAAGGGTCATTGAGCATCATCTTAAAATATGAGTAAGAAGCTGAAACTTTTACAGCGTAATACTATAGTAAGTCTTAACAAAAAAAAGAAATTAATTTGAATTTTGACAGCTTGAATTCAAATTATGTTTTTCGCAATCACGAGTGTGTGTATGCAGGCGTGTGTGTTTGTGTGTGTGGGGGGTATGTGTGTTTGTGTGTAGGGGTATGTGTGTGTAGGCATGTGTGTTTGTGTCTGTGTGCTGGCATAAGTGTGTGGGTAGTTGTGTGTATGAATGTGTGTGCATGGGGGCGGGGTATGTGTATGTAGGCATATGTGTTTGTGTCTGTGTGCAGGCATGAATGTGTGGGTAGTTGTGTGTATGTGTGTGTATGTTTTTGTGTGTGTCTGTATGTATGCGTGTGTGTATGTGTTTGTGTGTAGGTGTATGTGTGTAGGTGTATGTGTTTGTGTGTGTGTTTGTGTGAGTGTAGTTGTGTGTGTATGCGCGTGTGTGTAGGATATGGACGCAACCACGAGACGGCTTTCGCTATAGGAGCAGCATCGTGAGGAGCCGGTCGACGGTGATGCTGCAGAGGGTGCTGGTGGGAAAATAAAATCATAGGACATCAAAACAGTCAAATGAAAGCAATAAACAGAGGGTGTCCTGGACTCTAGCTGAAAACAAGTTTTTTTTTCAACCACCTTAAAACACACACACATGCATATTCTTTGTTTTATTTATATGGATTTCCTCGATCATGCCTCTTTATCCAAAAGTTAATTTCAAGTATAACTACAAATGTATTTGTGCTGCGAATAATTCATTGCCGCAATAGGTACTTTACGATATATTTTTAAACAATCACGATTGCTTATCGCTTTCATTTGACTGTTTTGATGTCCTATGATTTTATTTTCCCACCGCCACATCTGCAGCATCACCGTCGACCGGCTCCTCACGATGCTGCTCCTCTAGCGAAAGCCATCTCCAGGTTGCATCCATGTCCTACACACACGCGCATACATACACAACTACACACACACACACACACATACAAATACATACACCTACACACACACGCACGCACACACACACACACAAACACATACACCTACACACATACACAAACACATACACACAACTCCCACACATTCATGCCTGCACACAGACACAAACACATATGCCTACACACACATACACATTACCCCCCCCCCACACGCATTCATACACACAACTACCGACACACTTATGCCAGCACACAGACACAAACACACATGTCTACACACACATACACATACTCCTGCACGCACACACACACAAACACATACACCTACACACACAAACACATACACACAACTACCCACATATTCATGCCTGCACACAGACACAAACACTTATGCCTACACACACATTCACATAATCCTCCCTCCCCACACACACATTCATATACACAACTACCCACACACTTACGCCAGCACACAGACACAAACACACATGCCTACATACACATACCCCCTACACAAACCCACATACCTCCTCACACACAAACACACACGCCTACTTGCACACACTCGTGATTGCGAAAAACATAATTTGAATTCAAGGTGTCAAAATTCAAAATATTATTATTTTTTAAATATTTATCTCAACTGTACTGAATTTAGAGAAACTCCCTTTCCCGAAAGTTAAACAAATGGAAATATGCTGTTCCCGGTGTTGGTGTACTGCAGTGTATGTCTCGCTATTTAGGTGAATAAAAACTTGGCGGGACAATAGTTAGCAATGTAAAGTGCTTTCAAAATTTGCATTTTCAGAGAATTACATATTTATAAAGAAATTTGTAACGAAACGTAGCAACGAAACAATATATGTTTTTAATCTTTTTTTTTTTGAGCAATCACGATTGCTTATTGTTCTCATTTGACTTTTGATGGGCTCCTCACGATGCTGCTCCTATAGCGAAAGCCGTCTCCAGGTTGCATCCATGTCCTACACACACGCGCATACATACGCAGCTACACACACACGCGCACACACACATACACACAACTACCTACACATTCATGCCTGCACACTGACACAAACACATATGCCAACACACACCATACACATACCCCCCACACACACATACACACATTCATATACACAACTACCCACACACTTATGCCAGCACACAGACAAACACACATGCCTACACACACATACACATACCCCTACACGCAAACACACATACCCCCCACACAAACACACACGCCTACATACACACACTCGTGATTGCGAAAAACATAATTTGAATTCAAGATGTCAAAATTCAAATTAGTTTATTTATTTATTTATTTTTTTTTGAAATTTCGAACACCGCTATTCCGGTATCACATTTTAAAAATACCGAATATGCCGGTATTGCATTTTTGGTCTGGTATTGCATTCCCTACTTCAGATAGACACTTCAAACTATCACTTTGGTAACAAAATGCACTGTTTAGTGACTTTTTTCCCCTCTATTCGTAAAAATAAAGGAAAAAAAAAATTCGAATTTTGACATCTGGAATTCAAATTATGTTTTACGCAATCACGAGTGTGTGTGTGTATGTAGGCGTGTGTGTTTGTGTCTGTGTGCAGGTATCAGTGTGTGGGTAGTTTTGTGTATGAGTGTTTGTGGAAGGGGGGGGGGGAATGTGTATGTGTGTGTAGGCATATGTGTTTGTGTCTGTGTGCCGGCATGAATGTGTTGGTAGTTGTGTGTAGGTGTATGTGTAGGTGTCTCTATGTATGTGTGTGTATGTGTTTGTGTATGTATATGTGTTTATGTGTTTGTGTGTGTGTATGTGTTTGTGTGTGTGTATCTGTTTGAGTATAGTTGCGTATGTATGCGCGTGTGTGTAGCATATGGATGCAACCTTGAGAAGGTTTTCGCTATAGGAGCAGCATCGTGAGGAGCCGGTCGACGATGATGCTGCAGAGGGTGCTGGCGGGAAAATAAAATGATAGCACATTAAAACAGTCAAATAAAAGAAATAAGCAATCGTGATGGCTCAAAAAAAAAAAAATAATAATTGATTTTTGACATCTTGAATTGAAATTACGTTTTTCGCAATCACGAGTGTGTATGTAGGCGTGTTTGGGGGGGGGGGGTTTGTATGTAGGGGTTATGTGTATGTGTGTAGGCATGTGTGTTTGTGTCTGCGTGCAGGTATGAGTGTGTGGTAGTTGTGTGTATGAGTGTCTGTGTGTGTGGGGGGGGGGTATGTGTATGTGTATGTAGTGTCTGTGTGCAGGCATGGGTGTGTGGGCAGTTGTGTGTAAGTGTGTGTATGTGTTTGTATGTGTGTGTATGTGTTTGTGTGTGTATAGGTGTATGTATGTGTGTGTGTGTAGGTGCGTGTATGTATGCGTGTAAGTATAGGATATTGACGCAACCTGGTGACGGTTTTCGCAAGAGGAGCAGCATCGTGAGGCGGCCCACAGTGTGGCATAGTGGGCAAAAATCCACCGAACTCGCGGGTTTTGAGCTAGAATCTTTTATTATGGCTTAAAATGCGGCAAAATTCTTCGACTATTTCGTAGTGGTGCTACAATTTTGAATTTCTTAACCCCCTAAGCCCCGCAGAGCTCAGAATGAACCCAAGTAGCGATTTTGAAAACTAAAAAGTATGACCATATTTTTTCCCTGATATGTGGCTCAATGCTTAGTATAAATCGAGGAATAGGATGATAAAACACAACTTTTGATCACTGCCGGGTGTTAAAAAATGCTTTTTTCCACCGTATAAGTCATTAAAAACTTGATTTTTCAGGTTTTTCCGTTGAAAAAATGGGTCTTAACGGTCTTCACACATCTCCCGCGCAAGAACAAATATTTATTTAAACTCTAATCTACACGTTTTCAATCATTTTCCAAAGTTCAAAAGTTAAAAACACCCTAAAACACCGAAAAATTGTTCAAAGTTCGAATTTCAGCTCGAGATCCTACCATTGTCTTTGAGAATACATCTGAAGAGCAAACATTCAAACAGTGTTTTCTCCAAAAATGAAAAAAAATGAGTTAGTGATTTTTCTTTGAACTCAACATTAAATGGTACAAAAATATGCTATTGTTTTCAACCAAAACATATTTTTTCCCATTATAAACCTATTTATAAAATTCAGGTATCATTCAAAAAGTGTTTCCTCCAGAGCCAGTTTCCAGTCAAACAGTGATTCCTCCAGTCAACCAATCAGAGCTGTTCTTACTGATCACGTGACCCAGCTATTTCCCAATTTGTTTAGTGTTTCAGAGGTTATGTTATTGTTTGCTTGGTGCTATGTTGGTTTGTTTGTTTATTTTAGAGCGGTGTGCTTTTACCTAAATTTTTATTATCAATTTAGGGATGGAAGAAATAATAGATGCACATTGTGAAAAGTGTTGTCTTACAATCTCTTCCTCTTAGCCATGGAATATCAGTTGAAAAGAAAAGAGACGTAGACAAACTTTTAAACTTAATGTATGGCGAAGAGTGGCAAAATCAACCTGATTTTAATTGGTACAAAGACATTATTTATAATTTACGTGCACGCAATGATGAAACGGAGGAAGTAGTGTGCGATTGTTTGGATGAGGATTATGCAGGACAATTTTTTTTTTCACATGTAAATTTCTAGCTTTATTTTATAACAATCAGTTTTATTATGTCATTAATTAGTTTTATTCCATTAAAAAATGTAATCGTAGCAATTTAAGTTACTATCTTTTTCATTCAAAAAGTGTTTTATCCACATTGAAAACATTCAAAACACGTTTCCTCCTTTGAGTTCGGTCAAAACATGATTTCTCCAAATTTCAAATGCATTTTTCTAATTCATTTTAAGTTTATTAGGTAAAGTACGCCTACAAGTCTTACTAGTAATCAGTAATACAACTAAAAAAATGATAATTGGGGTCTAATACGAGTTTTTTTTAAATATATTAGTTTTTTGTGTTTCCTGAAAAACTGTATCCGAAGGAGAAAACATGGTTTGAATGTTTGCTCCTCATCTGTGCAATAGCGGCAAACAGCTTATTTTATATGTACTCATTTATATGTATACATTTTGGGAATAAATCGTCTGCGTTCGAATTAAGACTTTTACATTTAGAATTTCCGAATGCTTTTGATGTTTTTAAGAAAATTTAAAGTATCAAAGTTACAGTTGAGCAAATGTGTATTCGCAATATTAGTATGTTTGTCAGTTTCCTTGGATATCGTAATATTCGAATTCTAACAGGTATGTTCACTCTCTTACATAAGTAAACAAAATAAAAACCTTTGTCCTCTGTTACATAAATAAGTATTTAAACAAATTATGTAAATTACATTTTTTAAAAAATTAGTTTCTGTGTGTAAGACCAACAAAACAACATAAATTTTAATATAATATCAATAAAACTTTATTATAAAGTTAAAATAAAGTGGCTTTACTGTTTTTCATACTTCTAAAGTGAAATTTAATGGACATATATTCGTAAATATTTGTTTTTTAAATTAAATAGAGTGAAGTAAAATCATATAATTTCATTAATATTTTCAGCCCTACCTTAAATTTAGCTGTATTATAACTATAAATGATGTTGTTAGGAACAAAACTGGGGCTAAAAAGGTTCATCTGAGCATTAATTGTTTAGTTTAAAACACATTAAAATTTTAACATGTGTTTTTACATTTTAAGTTAGAATTCCAACAAAAACACTTATGTAACCTGTTACAATTCAAATATTACGATTACTCCGAGGAAACAGACAGAGTAAGTTTGCATCTACACATTTGCTCAACTCTTACTAATATACTAAATTACTTAATACATTAAATTTTCTTAAAAACATCAAAAGCATTCGGAAATTTTAAATGTAAAGGTTTTTATTCAAACGCAGACGATTTATTCTTGAAATGTATACATATAAATGTATACATATAAAATAAGCTGTTTGCCGCTATTGCACAGTTGTATTCTATTCTCGTGGACAATGGTAGGATATCGAGCTGAAATTCGGACTTTGAGCGATTTTTCGGTGTTTTAGGGAGGTTTTTACCTTTTGAACTTTGGAAAATGATTAAAGTGTTCTAGTTTAGAATTTTTTTTCTTGCGCGGGAGATGTGTGAAGACCGTTAAAACCCATTTTTCAGCGAAAAATCCTGAAAAATCATGTTTTTAATGACTTATACGTTGAAAAAAGCATTTTTAAACACCCGACAGCGACCAAAAGTTGTGTTTTATCATCCAATTCCTTGATTTATACTAAGCATTGAGCCACATTTCAGGGAAAAAATATGGTCATGCTTTTTACTTTTCAAAATCGCGACTTGGGTCCATTCTGAACTCTGCGGGGCTTAGGGGGTTAAGAAATTTAAAATTGTAGCACCACTACGAAATAGTCGAAGAATTTAGCTGCATTTTGAGCCATAATAGAAGATCCTAGCTCAAAACCCGCGAGTTCGGTGGATTTTTGCCCACTATGCCACACTGTGCGGCCGGTCGACGGTGGTGCTGCAGAGGGTGCAGGCAAGAAAATAAAATGATAGCACATCAAAACAGTCAAATAAAAGCAATAAGCAATCGTGATTGCTCAAAAAAAAAAAAAAAAAAAAAAAAAAAAAAAAAAAAAAAAAATCCGCCAAATGAATTATTTAAGCCATCAAATATTTGAATGGGTCCGACGATCTATTAATTGTTCTATCTGTTTTAGCGTTAATCCATATGAGAGCAGCTGCAAAATATTATTGTTATTTTCTGAGGGGGGCGGGGGCTGGGGGGACACATACTTCAAAGAGCTCCTCTCCCCTGAGGTACAGACTAACTTATCCCAAATCTTACAAGGGGGAAGGGGGGGGGGCTAAGGGATTTCTGAGCATTGCAAAACGGCCGCTTTTCAGACATGAAATTCGTATTCAAATTCGTTGTCTCCAAGGCTTTGGTTGAAATAGAAACCCTTATATCGATGGACGCCCTTGTGCAAAATTTTAAGGGGGGGGGGCTCAGATCTTTTCTCCATGGTTTAGAAGGATATTTTCCCATGGAAACAGATTTCAGTACGGATTAGAGCTATTGAAATTTGACATTTTTAATAACTTATTCATTAATGACTGGAGAAGAGATGTTTTTACATTTTTGCTAAGAAAAAAGTATAAAAGCAAAGGGAATTCTAATTTTTAAGAGGGGGGGATTGAGCCCCTAATTGCCCCGTTCTATATAGGCGCCCATGCTTATATCTGGTGTTCTATTTTATTGAGAAAATTGGAACAAGCTTTAATTGTTGCAGAATAAAAACACTTTCGAAGGAGATAGAATGTTAAGGGGAGTGGGAAATTTTCCATTCCTTCTAGGCAATTTATGAGAAATTTCAGCTTAAAAAACTAGTCACAAAAAAGAAAAAATCAATTGAAAACCTCCGCGGCATTAAGTAATTTTATTCAAAATTTGGAGGCTGTAGATGTTGTAGGGCCTTTTGGGTGCAGTCCTACCAAAAACAGAATTTCGTTATTTCGTTGACGTTACTTTTTTGTAACTTAAAATGGGTAAATCTTAAAGTTTTTGTAAAGCTAAATAAATTAATGATGATTAAAATCATACAATATTGAAAAATATAAAAAAAGTAAACTCCAAAAGATTAAAAAGAAAAAAAAGATTCAAAATTTATCAAAACTTTAAGAAGTTCTAAAAATTGAAAAGACAAATAATTGCCAATATATATTGCCAGTTTTCGAGAAAAAAAATCAAACCATCTTTGTAAATTAAAAAATATAACCGTGTAGAATAAAAAAAAAATTGTTTTTTTGACTGATCAATCAGTTTCTTTTAGCAAGTTTTGCAAGTTCTGAAACCGATTTTTCACCAAATAAATAGCGAGTAAGCTTTTTCTAATTGTTGCCAAAATCGGTGAAGAATGCTCCGTCACCAAGTTAAGGTAGTGGGTTGCTAGAACGAAATATACGCGACCTGCTTACCGTAATGCTACCGAAAATATCTATATTCATGTACGCGGTGTTTAAATAATTAATGCAAAGAAATAACTTATCGAGTCCCAACAGTAATATTTAATTCAAATTTTGCTGTTAGGTTTTTAGTCTCCTCAAGTCGCGAAAGCATATTTTATATGCCAATGGTTACCTACAAAGCCTCAATAATAGAAGCGAATGCAAGAATTTTATTTCTAAACAATCAAACGAGAAATGGCAACACATAATATTATTCAAGTAGTTTGATAGTTGATTTCGAAGTTCGTTCCTTGCGTTTAAAAGTTTCGTGATTCAAGTTTATTCTGAAAATTTTGTCGTTTTGCGAAATTCGGAGAAGATTCTTTTTTGAAAAGTAAGTCAATATCCCTTACATACTTTAGAATTGTTGAATTTAAAAATATTTTACCATTAGTTGCATTTTCCCTGTAACAGTAATGGTCACCATGTTTTCTCTATATTTTAAGCTTTAGTGAAGATTTTGAGGTAGTTTAATGGCTTGATTTAGGTGGATAAGGGGATATTTCGATAATTGAGAATGTTGCGCGGTCGTCTCATTTTTGGCGTAAATAATTTTATTTTGGTAACCCTGTTGATTTATAGTAACCTTATGTGAATTGATGTTTCCGATCTGGGGGATATTTCGATAATTGGGAATTTGGTGCGGTCGTCTCATTTTTGGCAGAAATAATTTTATTTTGGTAACCCTGCTGATTTATAGTAACCCTATGTTAATAGATGTTTCCGGTCTCTTTGTTTAGATTTGCGAAGAAAAATACCTCACGTGCAGGCGCTGGAGCCAAAAATTGACGCCAATAAAGAAAGATCGCCAGATTCCCAATTATCGAAATATCCCCCCGATCTCTGTTTTGATTTGCAAAAAAAAAAAAAAAAAAAAAAAAAATGATGCAATTCTGGAATCACCCCCTGCTTGGCGCAATTTCCAAAAATCGCCAACTCTTCACGCTGGCGCGTGACGAGTTGGCGCGATTTCAACCAATCACACGCCTCAGACGGCAGAATCCAAAAAATAGCTCGATTTCAACCAATCACAAGATTTGGCGCACTATCGCCATTTGGTGAATAAGTGGGCGATTCCAGGAATCGCCCAAAAAAATACCTCTCGCGCAATTGCTTGTGCCAAAAATTAACGCCAATGAAGAAAGAACGCCAGATTCCCAATTATCGAAATATCCCCGTGGATAATGTAACATTTAAAAGGTTGTTGGTAGTTTTCAGTAAGATTTCAATAATTGGGAATCTGGCGATTTTTCTTCATTGGCGTCAATTTATGGCTCCAGTGCCTGCGCGAGAGGTATTTTTCGTTGCAAATCTAAACAAAGAAAACCGAAACATCTATTCACATAGGGTTACTATAAATCAGCAGGGTTACTAAAATAAAATTATTTACGCCAAAGATGAGACGACCGCACCAGATTCCCAATTATCGAAATTTCCCCTGATTTTCCGTTATAGGGACGTCATTATGAGCTTGGCGTCTAGTTTACTTTCGACTTTGGTGAAAATAGTAAAATAACTCGTTTGCTCCTCTCTTTCTGTCTTTACATTTTGATGGAACTTAAAATGTTTAATAATGACTCGATTTGTTTGTTTGGCGAATATTTACCAGTTTAATTGAACTTTTACAGCTGTTTTATTTAGCCGGCGAATTCTTTTAGTCGAACTTTTCACGTTAGTGGATTTTTTTTTTTTTTTTTGGCCAATTAGGTCACATTTTAATGGCTTGATGTAACTATTTGGCGTATTATTATTAATCACAAAGAAACTTTTAACTTTGCTAAATGTTTAAATGTTCATGCAAAAGGTTAAATTGGATATTTCGATAGTTGGGAATTTGGCGCAGTCGTCGCGGTACAGTTTTGGAAGATTTCGATAATTGAGGTTTTTCAATTGCAGCGAACGTTTTTGATGCCAAAGCAAAACCAAATAAAAATCTTAACTATGACATTAAACTATTTTGACCACGTCAATAGGAGTAGAATTAATTGAGCATTGCTCAAAATTTAGTGATTTTGCCAAAATATCAACTGTCGAAATACCCCTTTTTTCAGATTTGTCGTAGCTAAAATAAAATGAATATAGCCTAAAATTTGTGATATGTTCATGTTGTAAATAATTTGAAAAATTTTACAATTTAAATGGGATGTTTCGATGATTGAGTATTTGGAGCTGCTTTATGGTAACCCTATGAGTCGAAATATTTCCCTTCTCCCCACTCCCCTCTATCAATCTCATAGCATGGCACCACTAGATGGCGCTGACGATTAACGGGCCTTGACAATTTATGATTTTTCTTTGTTAAACCACTGCAACTCGATCCGCTCATGCATCCATCAATGTTTAATTTTGATTGGGCGTCGCCCATTTTGACCGCAAGTGGCGCTGAATAGAACCCCTGCATCCACCAATCAATGGCAACGTAATAGAAACAGGGGTTTCCTGTAGCGCCCTTTTTGTTGCTTTGAGTTTCAGCGATTGTCACGGCCTATAAGCGTAAGCGAAATTTAGTGGAGCCATGCTCAGAGCTTTGAATAAGTTTTGATAAATGTCGCGAGACATTAAACTCGTGAAATAAAGTTTGATCAGTTACGTTTTGTGCGAGAATTCTTTTAATTTGCTCTTACTTGAATTTTTACAGCATCCATATTTATCGTTCTTAACTCAGTTTGCTGAAATAATTCTAATTCATTTTGCAGATTTTGAGATTACATGTAAGTTAACTATTTTGGAACTACTTTGATATACCCCCCCAAATCGGAAATTTGGCGACTTTTTTTGTTTTTGTTGACACAAAACTTTGTTGCCACAAAAATTGTTGCCACAAAACTTTAAAAAAAACTCAAAAAATGGTACAAAATACAAGAAAATACTTAATTTGGCAACAGCAAAAACCTAAAAGCTGAAAAAACCTAAATTGGCAACACCAAAATAAGAAACAGCAACCCTAAAAAGTCCGTAGGAAATGCCAGATTTGGCGCGTAATTTTTGGGGGTGTATATCAAAGTTATACCACTATTTTATATTCTTTTTATTTAATTCATTTTTAGGTAGAATTACGGTAACCGGGTCGCGGCGATAAATATTTCATTCTGGCAACCCGCTACCTTACCTTGGCGACGGAGCAATTTTGGTAACCCTACACCAAAACTGATTTGCTATTCGTTTGGCCAATCAGCCATTTCAGAATTCATCTTGACAAAATATTCTAATTTATTTGTCAATTAATATTTCTTTTTTTTTTTTTTTTAATTCCATAGAATATAATTTTAAATTTTCTCAAAGGTGATTTTTTTCTGAAAATTGGCATCATATTGTGTTTTTTCAAATTTCATATCTTCGAAACATTTTATGAAATTTTACATCGAAAAATTTTTGTCACTATTAACTCTTTTAAGTTATCGATTTTAAAATTAGTTATTCATACCTTTTGGATACGTTTTTGGAATGTGTTCGCAGTAATGTATTTCCTTTATGTTTTATTGTTCTATCTTGTATTTAAAATTTATTAAATATCGTAATCACTTATTCAGTAAGTTAGTATTATAATTTTAGTTATGATAACGTTCTCTGAATGGATATTTTGATGTGATTTAACTTATTTAGTAGATCGTTTTAAGTCTTAATTAAACAGTAGGTATTTTTAATGGATTTTTCTCGGATTATTTCTGACTAATGTCGTGTTCCATCCAACTTTAACTGTTGTTAAATTTCGGTAAAAATTTATGTTTCATTTTAATGTTCCTTAGGAAATTAAGCATGTTGATAGAAAGTTTAACACCATATACGTCATGAACCTTTTCGTTCACATACATCATGATATTCTATTTCTTTTCCTACAGAAAAAAAATGAGTTCAATATTACTGCAATGGGAACGTAAAGAGCAGTATCGGAAAATTTTTATTTAAAATTTTTTTTCGCATTTTCGTCATGGGTTGTACAGCTTTTTTGTACAAGCTTCCTTACTTGCTTTCCACTGAAAAAACAAAAAGGTCAAATTCCATCATTTCGCTATTGTTAGTATCGAATTCCCAAAACACGTTTCTTTTTATATCTCAAATATTCATCTCCGTAGATACTGCGCTTTATCTTTCCACGTTTAAGTTAACATCTTGAAAAAAAGTTACCTCTCATTTGTCTTTTCTGTAAACTTTATTTCAAAGTAAGAAAAATAATATAATTCTATAAAGAAAAAAATAGGCTTAATCATTTGTTTCTTTCCATATTTTGCGATATTTTAAAAGGGAAAAAAGAATTTTAATGCTTTTTTTTTTTTTCTTTACGGTTGCAATCAGATAAAGAAAAAGGTTAATAAACAGTTGTAGTTACCAAGGTGATAGTTTGAGTAATCCGAAGCTCCGCCCCTTGTATTTGGGTCAACTCTCATTTGATGATTTCTTTTGTTTACATTGTAGTACTTTATTTACATTGAGTCGTAGGTGCCAAATTTGGCAGTTTTTGAAAAAATACGCCAACGCGACCCGGTTACCGTAATTCTACCCATTTTTATTTTTCCTTTATTTTATTTTAAGCATCGAATTTTGACCCTAGATGGTTTGTTATTCCAGAGATAGGGGATATTTCGATAATTTCGAATCTGGCGATTTTTTTTCATTGGCGTCAATTTTCGACTCCAGCACCTGCGCGAGAGGTATTTTTCGTTACAAAGCTAAACAAAGAGAACGGAAACATCTATTAACATAGGATTATTATAAATCAGCACGGTTATTAAAATAGAGTTATTAACGCCAAAAATGAGACGACCGCACCAGATTCCCAATTATCGAAATATCCCCCAGAGATAATTTACATCCTAAATTGAGGCATTTTAATGCTTAGTAGCCTTAAATATTTTCACAGAAATGGAGGTTGCGCCTGACCCCAATGAATGTCTTCGTTTCTGTGGGAAGGAAATGTGCTTCAGAAAAGACAAGAGAAAATTTGGATTCTATATTTTCTGTCGACCATGTAATAAGAAGGTATTTCGTTTTCCTCTTTTCTATTGGTAGGTTACCGTATTAGATTTTTGGCACTTCTTCATTATCAGGCTTACCGTGAATCTCGCCAAATTTTCGCACAGCTTGTGGCCAAATCCTTTTGACCACAGTTACCAAACGTTTAGGTACCGAACGAGGGTCCGTTAAGCCTCACTTACTGAAATACTTAGAAAAAGATTTCGGTAGCTGAGATTTTTGGCAGCTTTTGTAACGGTCTCTAAGTTATTGGATGCCAAAGGTAAAGAGTTAGTGTTAATCAGATTTCCAGAAAATAACGCTAAGTAGCTAAAGTTGATTCAAGATGATCTGAACTGTTGTATTATCTTTATCTTTACTAATAATAAAGCTGAAAGTCTCTCTGTCCGGTGGATGTCTGGATGTCTGTAGGATGTCTGTGACGCGCATAGCGCGTAGACCGTTCGGCCGATTTTCATGAAATTTGGCACAAAGTTAGTTTGTAGCATGGGGAGGGGAGGGAGGGGGTGCACCTCGAAGCGATTTTTCGAAAATTCGATGTGGTTCTTTTTCTATTCCGATTTGAAGAACAAAATTATCGTAAGATGGACCAGTAAATTACGAAATTACCATAACGTGGAACCATAACATGGACATAAGCCAATTGGCAAAAAATTGCACCATACATTATTTGTAAATATACAGGCGAACCAAAAGACCTTTTAATTTTCTACTACGGGCAAAGCCGTGCGGGTTTCACTAGTTGAATAATAATAAAAATGATTATAACTTAAAGTTTTTAGTGTGATTTTCAAAGTTGGCAAATTTAACTAATCTAATTTTGAAATATTTTAATGATTGAGCTTTTTGTCAATAGTTTCAATTCGCGCCAAATTTTTTGACGTCAAATGGTGGACACTAAATTATTTCGATCATGCCGATATAGGCGGCATGAAATGAGTACTGTCCAAAATTTAGTGATCTGCTAAAATCCCAATTATTGCAAAAAATTCCTTCTCCTCTTTGCCAATGGAGCTAACAAAACTGATTTTATCCAAGCCGGTTTTAACCGGTTTTATCCATGGTTGAATCCACCACTGGCAGAAACTCATACAACGCTGATTGAAATATATTTTTACCTGGATATTAGAACTACTTTTCAAGTAAAAGTGTAATCACTGCACACAACGGCAACCGAGCCGTCTAGTGGTCAGAGAAGGCTGACTGCGATAGGAAGATCCGGGTTCGAACCCGGACTCTCACATGGACGTAATTTCTCTCTCCTGTCCTTTGGTTGTGTGAATGTGTTGTTGTGCTGTGAATGGTTGCCTAGCCTATAAACGGGTCCCTATGGCATGTGTGTACGGTAGAAGTCGGACTTTCTCACCAAATGACGGCACAGTTGGGAAAGTGAAGCAGCGCACCCCAAATTGCCACTCGACGTTAAATCCCGGTTATCACAAATTTGCCATTTCAACTGCGCTTGCGCGCGGACTTTGCTTATTTCAAAACTTCTACTAAAATTAATTACAAACATTTTAAATTCGTTAACAAATATGAGGTGGCAACAGATAAAAATTAGCAATCACAAAGCTTTCTCTGATTTAGTTTTTAGGTCTCGGTAAAGATTGAGTTTTGCGTCTTAATTATTAATGGATTCGGTGTATGATTTTCCTGTCCCTTTTCAGGGTCAAGTTTTTAACCTCGGAAGAGAGTACTAGAATTGCAGCATCACTTCTAATACAAAGTCGAACCCTCAACCTAAATAAAAATGTATATTACTATGCTGTTCACGCCTAATGGAAAATATCCGCAAAAGACGGACATCTGTACTCATATTCCAATCATTTTTGAAGTACACAACGTGTTTTACTTTTATGTGAAATAAATATTTCCAAACCATAAAATATTTAAGTGTCATTTTTCTCTTTACATTATGAAGATTATCAGTTATTCATATCCGTAGTTTCATATAATATGTCACGAAATCGCTGTGACAATATTCTAATCGCATTAATTAATTCGTTGGGACTCTAGTTCAGCCTAAATATAAACAAGCAACACGAAATCTAAAAACCGAAAGCCCAAAAAGCCAAGTCCACGAGCAAGCGCAGTTGAAATGGCAAATTTGTGATAACCGGGATTTAACGTCTAGTCAAATTGCCAGCCTAACTGGCACACGACAACAACAACTGCAACTGATCAATGCAATCTCTTCCAATTCAGCCATTTGCACAGCATGTACATGTTTTGCAATGCACTACCGTCATTTTGCAATCTCTACTAATAATAAAGCTGAAAGTCTGTCTGGATCTCTGTGACGCACATAGCGCCTAGACCGTTCAGCCGATTTTCATGAAATTTGGTACAAAGTTAGTTTGTAGCATAGGGGTGTGCACCTCGAAGCGATGTTTCCAAAATTCGATTTAGTTTCTTTTTTATTCTAATTTTAAGAACAAAATTATCATACGATGTACGAGTAAATTACGAAATTATCATGACGTGGAACCGCAACATGGGAAGAGCGAATGAACATAGCCAATTGGCGAGAAATTAATCATCCATCATTTGTAAATACACAGGCGAACCAAATGACCTTTCGATTTTCTACTACGGGCAAAGCCGTGCGAGTACCACTAGTGAAAAATAAAATAAAATCGAATTTTTGGGGGGTACTTAGGAGCAGTGGCTACCTTTGGCTGACCTATATATGTATCTAGCTATGCGTAGTGTATGATGAGTGCATTAGAAAGTTAAGATGAGGCATTCCAACTAAAATGGTACCTTTAAAATGTATTTGTTGCTTTTTAGATGTCTGGTCTTGCGTGGATGCAAAGAAGAACTCCGGTTCGAATCGTGATGTCCCACCCATCGCTTGAAATAGCCCTTTTGCGTCATACGATGGACAGTTATCGTCCGGCGGTCGAAATGGAATGGAAGGGGCCCGATCGACAAAGGGTAAGTAAAACAGTGATTGCAAGTGACAATAGGAAAACTTTCGTGCGTGGGGAAATTTTCACGAACTCTAGAACAGCAATTCTCAGCCTGTGGAATGCACCCTTTTTGGGGCGTCGTGCTTTTCTGTTTCAGGTTTTCATTTTTGGCAATTTTAATTTATTTATCACCATTGCAAACTGAAAATATTTTAGTTGGCGACACTTAAACTCGAGGATTGCTATTAGTTGTATATGTTGCCACTTGCATTAACCAATGCCGCCAAGGCAGAAAGTCGCCAAACCTTCAACGGAGGCGAGTTCGAACTCGGATTGAATACAAATATCGTGGTCTAAGCTCTCACTAGGCTTGACCTACCCTCATCGAGATTCAAAAAAATTGTTACTATAGATGAAGATTCAAAGTTGCAAACAAAACGCGAAAGTAAGAATTTCTACCTCTTCACGTAAACTAATCAGGGTTGCCAGGGGCTGAAAGGTGCCTAAAAATTAGTAACTTATCCTTATCGAGTTTCCGAAAATGGTTTTCATAATTTTGAAGAGTAAAAGATGGAAATAAAACGCTTAAGTGAGGTTGCCTTAACCTTTTTCGGGTCCCTAATCAGGGTTTTCAGGGGCTAAGAGGTGCCCAATGAGGGAGATAATTTACAGCTCCCCAAGTTGTAATTTATCTCCCCCCCCCCCGGAAGAGTAAAAGCTGTAAAGAAAACGATTAAGTAAGGTTGCCCACCTATTGTGTGTGAACTAATCAGGGTTGCCAGGTGCGAAAAGGTTTCATCAAAAGTGAGAAATTTACCTTTATCGAGTTTCCACATAAGTTATATAAAAAAGTGTAGGTAAAAATATCACAAAACCAATGGTATAGGTTTTCCCTAGTAAAAGTGGTTCGATCATTGGGTTATCGCTAGTCGAAGTTTGAATAATTGAAACTTCGAATAGCGACAACCCATCTTCTGAAATATTTCTAAGTCTTCTGCTCGTTTCTGGTTTCTCCAAATGACAAGGTTTTTCTTTTGTTTTACTTTCATACTTTGGATGAATATCCATTAACTTTTTACTAAAATTAAACAATTCTTCAGTCGTTACGATATTGCTTTATTACTATTTATTCTGAGTTAAAATCTTAACATTTCTTTTCACATAATGAAAGTGTTATTATGTGTATATTAAAATGGAAATTATTATTACAAACTTTTTGACAGGTTTAAATCGAGATATTTTTGATGACATTAAAAATCATCGATAGATGAGTTGTTTCTTAAACTTTTTACTATAAAAGACGTGTGACAGAAAAGTTAGTTTTTGGAGAATGACCCATAACGAAAGAGTCATCAGACAATTTGTTTTATTTATGACAAACTGCTTTAAAACTGATTTTTGGTTCCTTGTATAGAAAAAGCTTTTTTCTTTACGTTGAAAAAAAAAGTGTCGCCTAATTCTCTTTTATTTCTAGGTCAAATATTCCTGCAGTGACTTCAAAAATCCCGACACAGAAAACATATTTGACCGCAATTACAAACCACCTGTTTTCGTAAGTAAAATCAACGATCATTATTTACAACCTGAAAATATTCTGTGAACTATTTTTAAGGTAATCGTTTATAACTTTGGTTTTCTTTAAACGATACGTATAACTATCCAAATATTCATAGAAACTTCGAACATACTTCATCTTACGCAGAAAATTCCAAGCTTTCAAATGATTTAAAACACTAAAATTTGATTGAAATATTTCTCCCCATAAATTTATGTGAAAATGAGCTTAAAACTGAAGTAGAGAAAGAATAAAATTGAACTTTCTAAAAAACGCTTCTAGGTACACGCTCCTATACTAAAACAGTTTTTTTGCCAAACTTCATGAGAATAAACCGAACGGATTGGGCGCTATATGTGTCACAGAGATCCAGACTTTCAGCTTTATCATTAGTAAATAAATATAACAAGTGCGCGTGTGTATATCAATGAAAATATTTTCTAACGAAACAATGGGGATGTTTCCTTCAGTAAAAGTACTACTTTAGTCAACTAGCCAAAAAAAATATGGGGCGATGAAATACTTTTGTTTTCAAAACGTTAAATGTTTTATTAATTTTTTTAAATGTCCGATTTTGAAGATCAAGTGTGGTCTTAATGACGTCAAAAAATGGTGCACTTTGGCGCTACTCCGCTGATGCACTAAAGTTTTAGGCTTGCTGTCTACCGTGTTTCCAGGTTATGATAATTGAGAGATGAATTAAATATTGCGCTCTAGGCTCGCTATCAACTATATCGTTGCTAGTACATGTGAGTAAAGAAGCGAATTAATAATAGAGCTCTGCGCAGATGGCATCAGTGAATGGCATTTCATCATATGTGATGTCATATACAGAAGCGTAAAAAATGAAATTGCAGTTTCAATTTATTAAAAATATTAAGCCATGTCAAATAATTTTAAAAAATGGTTAAGTACTATGTTTTTAAGCATGCACTTTTAGAAAAAAAATGTTTTACAATTTCGGATACAGCCCCATTGTCTTCCTAAAAGTTGATAAACTGATTTCCTTAATGACATAAATCTTGCAATTTTTTATTCATTTATTTATTTTTAATTTTTAGGATGACTGCCCGAAAAGAATCAAAGCAGCGTTTAAAAAAATCTTCCGAAGAATTCCCAATAAGACAGCAGAAACAAAGAAAAAGTGCCCAAAGCCATCTCAGGTTAGTATGGTCAACGATCAAAACCTTCTAAGGGAAAATATTGTGTGAGAATCAAAGCTTTAAACTCCAAACTTTTTTGAATACTCCATTATTCTCCTTTTTTTACTTGATTTGTAACGAATCTTAGGGCTACACTCGCTTGAAGTATATTTAAGGAAATGACATTTGGAATGTCACAAACATTGTAACGATGAGGTTATGTCAGGAAAAAAGTCTTCAAGTTAAGACTAATTTGATGTACATTAATTGTGATATGAAATAGCATCATTTAAAAACTAGGCTTGCCAGACGTTTTGGTTTCACCTGGACAGTCCCGGTTTTCAGACAAAATCCCGGTGTCCCGGCCAGTTTACTTCACGTCCCGGAAAAAGATAAATTTGATTACAAATGACCAAAAAGGTTTTAAAAGAATTAACTTTGAAGGATTGTTTTGGATAATTACCTTATCATTTGTAACACTGACTTGTAAAATAATTGCCGGATTAGCTTGTGAGGATTTTTACATCAAGATTAAACCAAAAAAGACTTAAAAAATCCTATAAAATGAAAAGTATATCTAAATATTGTTTAATTCTTTTTCCTCATTCAAAGTGATTTTCTAACCAAAATAAATTATAAATGTTTACAGCTAAGGAGTGAAATGCTCAAATTTTATCTGCTAATGCCATTGTTTGCTGTGCCTATCTTTGGTTCATAAGTAATTAGTAATCATTTATTTGTAGCATTGAGCCTATAACTGAGCACTGCACTATAAAACACCCCAAAAAGCAGCCAAAGGTGTGTACCTTTTGAATACTAGCGACGCTGGGAGTGGGGTGGGGGGGGGGAGGCATTCCGGAGTCCCGGTCGAACATTTGAAAAATCTGGCTAGTCTATTCAGACTGTCATCCAAAAAAACTTGTTCAATCAAGTTTTCAAAAATGTTTGTGCATTGTCTTCCAGTTATGTTGCTGCATCCACGCCTACAGAAAACTCCAGCAGATCTACGAGGAATAGGGAAGTTGCAACCTATTAAATGTTCATATTTTGACTATTGGATATCGTTAAATGACCACCAAAACTAAAAAATTCACCATCGCCGAATTTTAAAACACCATGATTTATTTGTAATGAATTTTTAAAAATCCACGCGCAAAAGTGCGCTCTTCTGAAACGTCCCGAGCTTACGTCATAGGGCGCTAATGAGCAGCCTTCCGCAGAAGATCCCTTGTTTTCGCTACGGACATTTTGAGCGCGCTGATATTTTTATGTTTTAGAAGTTCAATAATCCTTTTGGGCCAACTATGGAGGCCGGATTCGTTAAAGCACTATCTAATAATCTTCCTCAAGTAACATCAATGATGGTATTCGAATATTTCCGAGAGGATGAGAGGTTTAATGTCCCAGAAACGAGAGGAGTTAAATGCGAGGAGGTAAGCTTTACGTTTCGTCTTCGAAGCCAACTGCACGTCTTCTCCCGCGGAGGAAGAGCGCATGACGTCACTTCCTGTGCCATTTGACGTCACAACGCTTAAACTTTAAAAATTAATTTAAAAAAAAATACTTAACGTATCGCAATTTTTTTTTCACCTATGATGTTCATACATGTTACTCTATCATATAAAAATAAAATCGAAAACTTCCCTATTGAAACAGGAATCCAAAGCCAGGAAACCCGTCGACCTTCTCACGACGGTGGAAATAATGGGACAAGTAAACGGGAGAAAGCCAGAAGGATTCCGATCGCAAAGCGTAAGTGAAGTCCAAGTGTTGTGTGAGGAAAAAAAGTTTTCACGTTTTTGAGTACTGCTTTTTGTAAATGTACTGTCTGGTGTGCTTTACATTTAATATTGCGCTATCACGAATTTCACTGTTTTCCTCACTGGACCAAAGTTGATGTTGTTCTGATTTTTCATTACCATGACGACACGAGTATAAGACTAGCTAATTGTTTTACTATATATATTAAGAGGACAAAATCGCATTTGTTCAATGCTTAAATGAAGCAGATCCACTTTTAGAAAGGGTTTTGTAAAATGACGTTTTTTTCAGGAAAAACCTCCACATAGAAGAACTTAAAAAGCGAAACTTCATCTAAATACAAAATTTCCAGATTACTACAGTGACTCCCAAAAGTGTTCGTACACCTACGACCTTCAATGAAATAGGACCCTATCCATTGGTTTGAATTATTATTTCAGAATAGGTATTTAATTATAAGATCTACGATCAATTTTCAACAAAACTACATGAATTTTTATAAGAAATATTAAAACTTAATTTTTTAAAAATCAAAAACCAAAAATTGCCGGAAATTTTATCTCACAAAAGTCTTCGTACACTTTAAAAAAATGTCTATATATTATTGAATAATCTAACTTTTTATCAAGTTATTATTTAGTAGAATATCATGCAGTATCAACAACACCTCTTAAACTTCTGGGAAAAGATTTCATTCTTTTTTCTTTCTTTTTTTTGCGTAATTTTTGAATAAATGCTCAACCACACTTCGAGTCTTACTGTTTCTAGCTCCATTTTCGTTTCAAAGCCGTATTTTCGTAATCTAGCCTCTAAATATGTTACATTAAGTTCAAATCTGGAGATTAAAGGGATATATTTTTTTAAATTTAGGACAATTTTTGAGGCGCTAGACGCAAACGTTGAAAACCGTGTGCTTCTTATCGTTATCTTGATAAAAAACAAAGTTTTTCCGATAACCAAATTTTTGGCTAAGAGTTTAAAATTGGTTTTTTAAATATTTAAATGAACAGCATGATTGTAATTTTTTGATGAAATAATGAAACTACTAAGTCCTGGTGCTGATATGCACCCTCATACAAAAACACCTTCACCGTCCTGATTAACAGGTCCAACCAAGTTCTTCAGACAAAGTTCCTAATATTTTCTTCTATTCACAACAATTTAACCAAAAATGTTGAACTTTTCTTCATCTGTAAGTAAGACGTAATGCCAAAACGTTTTGAGCTTATTTATCATTGATTTTGCAACGAAAAGCGTAAGCTTTCTGTTTATCGCTGGGCCAACATAATTTCTGCGGGAAGAGTTCCCATTTAATCCAGCTAATCGGAGAACTTGGCGAACAATTTTAGGTGAAAATTAAATGTAAAAATTTTCATTTAACTCTGCAGAAACTTTTACAGCACTCAAATGTGTATTTTTCATAAATTTTTTAACTGTAAATCTTCGATCACGCATTTGTCAACTTTGCCGGTTGACCTTTTCTTACCTTGTTTTCGGTCCCACTTTTATATTTAAAGCATTTTATTAAGCACTTTACTATAGAATGGAATAAATTAACTAATTTAGACATTTCAAATCAATTTACCGCTACTGTGAGGAAAAAATTCAAATTTCGAATGATATTTGTGGTTTTTTTACGAATACCAGCCATTTTACAGTAATAAGCACAATATTAAGGAATAAATTAACAAAAAAATTAAAGCCAAATGATTTTTAAAGGT
Source organism: Uloborus diversus (assembly GCF_026930045.1). NCBI lineage: Eukaryota > Metazoa > Arthropoda > Arachnida > Araneae > Uloboridae > Uloborus > Uloborus diversus. The sequence goes on along the minus strand of NW_026557987.1, from coordinate 10,385,267 downwards.
CCACACATTGCAAAAGTAATAATAAAAAAACGACGTATGATAATTTTAATCATGAATTTATTCGAAAATACTTGAGTGTACGATGACTTTTGTGGCGTATTATTTCTCTGTCTCTTCGTTTTTTGACCCATTTCTAAAAGAAAACCCGTTACTATTTTGAAAAAACTACAGGTTTTTATTTAGAATGACATAGGAATGATGTGAAAAAATATTGGATTTCATATTCGAATTCAGTTTTGCGTTATTTTGGTTTTACTAAAAAATTTCAAAGTGTACGAACACTTTTGGGACCCACTGTATTTATTCCCTGTCAATTGAGATTTTTTCGGTTTGTCTTTTAAAACATTACATATACATCTCGTTGATTTAAATCAGCTTGATATAAATCGTGATTAAAATCATGGATTTAAATCAAGTGATTTTTTAAAAATCATTGAATTAAATCAACTGATTTGAATTAAGTGATTTTTTTTTAACAAAATCATTAATGAAAATCAGTTGATTTTACTTTTATAAATTAATTTTGCATTTTTAGAATGTATTGCTCTAAATTAAACTTCACTGCATTATACTATCTTAACTTCAACAGGCAAAACTACATAGATCCCTCTTTCTGTGTGTGTAACAGATTTTCACTCTATTGCTTTTGCTCCAAAATTGCAGTTTAGAACTAAATAAAAATTTGGAGTTTTTCTTATACACCATGACTAATATAGTTCAGAAAAGTAATTGTTCAGCACATTATTTTACACTAAAAACGTGCATGATAATGGAAACCTTATCTTTAAGCAAAGCATAAAACAAAATCACATCTTATCTAAGCATTATAACGTATTTATAAATCTTAAAATATTATTGAATAGTTAGAGATCTTATCTTAATTTTAAGAGTAAGCTGAATGCATTCATCTATTGTATGAAATATGTTTATAAATGGTAAAGTAATTAATATCTAATAATTTTTGAACATTAAAAAAAAAATGAAAAAATCTGATTTAAAAAAAAAGTCTGATTTTTTTATTTAAATCAGATTTTTTTTTTTAAATAAAAAAAAAAAAAAAATCACGAACTCTGATAAGCGAACACATTTTCAAAGCAACATTTGCAAATGAATTGCAATAAAACATATATTTGAAATGAAAAATGTAACTTAAAATTGCAAAAAATTTCCATATTTTGAGTACCACGTGGCAGACTTAAACATTGCAAAAGAGCAAAAATTGCTATTTAATGCTAATTGTCGACTCGATTGTTTATATTTTTCATCTTGGTATTTTCTTAAAATTTACTTTACATTAAAAAAAAAAAGAAATAAATTAATTTGAATTTTGGTTTCTTGAATTCAAATTGTTTTTCGCAATCACGAGTGTGTGTGTGTGTTTATGTAGGGGTGTGTGTGCATGTGTGTGTATGTGTGCAGGTGTATGTGTGCAGGTGTGTGTGCAGGTGTGTGTATGTATGCGTGTGCGTGTAGGATATGGGCGCAACCTGGAGATGGTTTTCGTTGGAGGAGCAGCATCGTGAGGCCGGTTGACGGTGGTGCTGCAGAATGTTCTTGTGGGAAAATAAAATGATAGGACGCCGAAACAGTCAAATGAAAGCAATAAGCAATCGTGATTGCTCAAAAAATTAATTTGCTGAAGAAAATTACAAGTTTTAGGCCTCTTATTGAACACCTAAATAATTTTGATTTGGATAAATATTTTTGTGGTGCAAGGTGGGGTTATAGAGGCAACGTTTTATTGATATGAAATTTCGATCTTCCAAAAAAATTTTTTTGTTTGATTCGGTCTAGTTCACAGGGCCTCTTAACACTTTCAGGCGCAATTCGGCACGGGTTGCCGTTGTTTAAATTACAGAAATCTTTTCTACAATTGTTTTGACCTGTGAGGAAAAGTATATGAGGGCGTGCGCTTGAAAAATGAACTTTCAGTTTTTTTAGGGGGGGGGGGACACTGATAAATACACAAACTGTACACACTGTGCACATACAGATATATTTATGTATGTTCTTTAAATTTTAAGATTTCGTTCTAGTGCTTAAAGACCAATTTATAAAAAAGTACACGCAGAAAAGACCTGGCGAAAATGTAATGCATTAAAAAACGTGCTAATTACAATCACACAAAATGATTTTTTGTGTGATTGTATAGTAATAATGCGTTTTTAAAGGTCATTTCATGCTCTTTTAATTCAACATAACTTACTTCAGTCGTATTTAAATAGTTCTTCCGATATGAAACGAAAAACGAATCCAGAATCCAAGAGAGCAGCGCGAGTCCGGCCATATTTTGACCAACAGCAAGACAAAGCATATTCATCTTATCATAATTATGTTATAACAATATTTTTTTTTTTTTCAAAAAACAGATGGAGGTTGAAATTTGAAGAGAGATTTTGTACTTATATATGAAGGACTGTGATACGTTTACTAGTTTTTTTTTCTTTGACTAACTCAGAATTCAATCTTTCAAACAAAAGTTTTAATTTCTGCCAAACTTGAAGTCTTATGTGATTTACTGTGATATCGTTTGAAAGCTAGTGGGGCGGACCAGTGTTAAAATGATTTGACCGGTCGTAGTTCGAACGATTGTTTTTGAAAATACCGTTTACAGATTTTAGCGCCAATTCAACTCTGGGTTCTTCGAATGTATCGAAGCTCGTAGTTCGCTGAAAAATGTAACTATCTCGATGAAAAAGGTTTC